>NC_140930.1:6158461-6338461 GCF_045865225.1 Trachurus japonicus | reverse complement strand
ACGCAATTTGGGGCTTCAGCACAAGACGGACATTACATACGAGCATCATGGAGGTATTTGGATGTTTTTTTGTGTGTGTTTTTTTTACGAAGAGCTCTGGTGTCCCTTTACAACCGTTATATGGACATGCACTGCTACGCCAAGACCCCCTGTAACTCAGAGAAGGGACGGTGGACTCTGAAACTTCTTCCAGCCCTTAGTCAACATGAGGGTGAGTAGATAATGAGCGAAATATCATTCTAGGGTGAACTATCCCTTTAATAAGCAATTAGTAATATTTTACTCAACATTCATGTTTTTGTTGTTCAGTAAAATAGCTGATTGTTCATACAAGAATTAAAACTTGATAAAGTTCTACTCACAAATAAATCTGTGGAAATGTCATGTTTTTTAATTGTATTGTTATTTTGCATGGATGTCTGCTTATGACGAAACAAAATATTTACATTTATGTTTGGATATGATACAGTTTGTTTAAATTACCCCAAATTTCCAGTTAATCCCATAAATTCCCATAATTTCCCATAATTCCCATGGATATTTTCCAATTTGGAATAAAAAACTGGAAATTTTCCGCCCCTTTGTAACCCTAAGCATACACAACGTATACACTGACAATACACTGACCAAAACAGACAAAACGGAAAACAAAGGACAGAACAAACCTGACGACACAATAAAACAGGACAGAAAAGTAAAAACAAAAACAAAAACAAAAACAAAAACAAAACAAACCTTCAGGTTGCTGATGTGCTTGAAGACGAAGGGGTTGTTGATGTTGATGGCCTTGCGGATCTTGTCGTTCATGGCGTTGATGTAGGTCTGGTACACGGCCATGCACTTCCTGGCCAGAGACGAAGCGTAGAAGATCGGGATGTCGTGGAGCTCCGGGTGGTTCTGCCAGTACTCGTCTGGTCCACACACACACACACAAATAAAGTTAATGAACCTACTGCTATGAGTATAGGGATTTATTTATTTATTTATTTATTTGGTTCATTTTGGGCATGTCACACATGACCGAAAGGGAAAGCGGGAGAAGCAAAAGCTTATCTAGTCCCGCCCCCAATACTCACATATTCATTTTTTCTGCATGTTACATTATGGCAATGGACCAATTTGCCAAAATGTTGAACTATCCCTTTAAGGTAAAAATCTTGCATAGTTCCTCTTTAAAGGTATAGTATGTAGGAATTCCCCCCATCTAGCGGTGCGGTTGCATATCTGAACGTATTCTTGATGTTGCATTCAGGTGAAATCGGGCAGACGTCAGACAGACAACAGACGCTGCATGTAACAGGATAAACAAGCGTCTATGTAAACAAGTGGTCTGCCAGCACGAGGCAAAACAATACAGGCGTAGCAATATGTTGTCATGGTGATGTCGTATTGTTTACCCGACCCACGTTTTACCGTCTTTCTCACGTGGAGTAAAATGACATCCGGTTGGTTTGCCGACGGCCGTCTGCCTGACTGCACCTGAATGCAACACCAGTGCCTCCGTCCTTCCTCACACTACACAGTGGCAGGGCCGTTGTATAGGGGAGAAAGGTGATGATAATTCTAGGGGCCCAGCGCCCAGTGGGGCCCATAAAAAACCCCAGTAGTCTAATCTTTGTATGACTGATTTATTCTGTGTAAGACCCTGACTAATACTCATAGTACACTGTGAAAACTCAACATCTTTCCAAGAATATTTGTCTTATTTCTTGTCCAAATGTCTCATTTCTAGTCAAAGCTAATCTCTTTCCACTTAAAATAAGACTCATAACCTAAAAATTAACTTGTTTTTAGATAATTTTCACTTGTTTCAAACTAATTTTCACTTGAAATAAGTAGAAAAATCTGCCAGTGAAAGCAAGTTTTTTGTGCTTGTAATAAGGAAGAAAAAACTTGTTCCACTATCAGATTTTTTCTACTTATTCCAAGTGAAAATATGCTTGAAAGAAGTAAAAAGTGTCTAAAAACAAGCTACTTTTAATATTCTGAGTCTTATTTTAGGTATAATGATATTTGTTTTGACTAGAAATTACATTTTGACTAGAAATAAGACAAATATTCTTGGTAAGATACTTGGGTTTTTGCAGTGTAATGTTGCATTAGCATCAAAACAAGGTAGGCTACTAGGCTAAATAAAAAATGATAATACATACGTAGTCTAAGAAAAAAAACTGGAAAAGTTAGGGGGAGGGGCCCACTTTAGTATTCTTTAAGGGGGCCCAGAATTCCTAGCAACGGCCCTGCACAGTGGTGACAGTTTTAACAGGCCGAGCCGACAGCTCCGCTGAGTTTCCGTGGTTACCTACGGTCACGATGCAACATGGCCGCCTCGGTTCGGTGCGTCGCCCACTCATGTATTTGTAACGACTTGTAACAACTCATTCTAAGGTACGAGAAAGCTTTCATTTGTATGCGGGTGTGATTCGACTTCAGTGAAATACGTATTTATGAAAGCAATATTAGATTTTTGCTACTAAAAGCCAAATAAGTTACACACTGGGGCTTTAACGAGTGTGTATGGTGAATTAAAATGTTTCTGTGTGATCCATAGACAGAAACACGTCCCTTAGTTTAATCTTGTAAATAAAACTTGAAGCCTGAATTTATTTTTCCCTCAGCTGAAGGGAAAGCGCCACTCTTAGGTCGCCGTGTGTCGTCATGGCGTCGTTGTTGCCGTGGTCTCACCGAGGATGAGCAGCAGCTCCTGCGCTCGGCCCAGAGCGAACACGGGGATCAGACATCGACCTTCTCTGTTGACGATGTCGTGGACCGTGTTGCAGAACCGAGCCTCTCTCTCCTCCCGCTTCTCGTGGATGTGAGTCCCGTAGGTCGACTCCTGACACACACACACACACACAACAAACACACACACACAACAAACACACACAGGTTCAATGTTAAGTGTCTGTGCTCTGTGTTTAAATAAAGATTGAACAGGTTGAACGGCTCCACTCACGGTGATGAGGATGTCTGGTTTGACGCTGGGGATCTCCGCCGCCATCAAGTGTCTGTCCTCCTGACGGGAGAAGTCTCCTGTGTACAACAACTACACACACACACACACACACACACACACACACACACACACATATACAGGGATGCAAACGGGTCAGGACCAAAAAAGAGAGGTATTGTCTGGCGGGGGGGGGCTCACCATTAACAATATCACAGAAAAGTCAATTTCCAGTAGTTCAACCCCAACCAAGTATTGAGTGCATATAGATGGACAGTTTTCAAAAGGCCAACATTTCTATATTAAAAATGCTTTAAAAAAATAAAAACCATTGCAATATTTCAATTTTGGAGATACTGATTTTTAGGTCTTCACTGAATGTTAGTCATAATTATTACTATTAAAATAAACTGAAGAAATAAAGACATGGGATTTAACATCCCATTCGGTGTGTAATGGACATATAGGCCTATATAATGTGTTAGTTTCACTTTAATTGAACACATTCTACATGGCGGAGGCGACGTCTTTCCACTTAGGGCTTCCTTCACCTCTGAAACGGGGCAGAGCTCCGTGGAAACACCTGCCTGACACAGCAACGTAGGGAACCGTGCACGTCCGTGGAGCTGTGCGCCGCGGACATGCACGGGGGGAAAAAACGGCGTCACCGCTTTGGGTAACGTGCGTGCATGTCGCGCGTCTACATTGGAGGTCGGCTGTTATCAGTATAATCAGAGACCATGAATGAGTTCGCCTCACGTGATTGTCACTGTCAGCCTGTTAGAAAAACATTTTACTGACCCGAGCTGAGACGCTGAGACCCCCCCCCCCTCAAAACAAAAACTCTTCGGATCTGAACGATTCACACAAGTCACCTAATTGACCCTTCGCGTAAGCCCCGCCCCCTTGGTTACTGTTGCTACGCCGGGCAAGCTTTCACTCCCAGCCATGCTTCCTGGCAGTATTTGGTATCGATTTCAAAGGAAATATCAGCAAATTTCTGGATAAACTGTTCTGAGATAATAGAGAGAAGAAATCACAAAGAGCATTCATAGTTTCAGTGACGTGACTCGCGCAGGAGGATAAAACATCTGTTCAACGACACGACTGGACAATGTACAGAGCAGCAGTAAGGACCGGTAATTTTACCGTCTATCAACCCACCAAGACTTAGGTCATCTCACTGGTCATGAAACGTTGTCAAACTCTAAGTTTTTGGGCGATTGTGAACCACATACAGTTTTCGCTGCTGTTTTGTTTTCTCCCACCGCTGTATCAGTCAGTGAAAGCAGTCCCTGCCTGGAGGATCCCTCGCCTAAAAGCCCAGGTAAAAGCCCTAAAAGTACAGCTGTCATTTCGGAGGTGAACATATGGTTTTCCCCATATCTACACTTGCTCAAGTCGAAAAAAAAAGTCCGCTCATATCTGAACATCTCTATATTGCTTCTGCCGCCGCCGCCGCCGCCGTAGTAGCAGCAGCAGCAACAACATCCTTCTCTACAAACAAATGTTTTTCGTCCTAGTCTCAAAATGTGTCCACAAAAGCAAACGTAATGACTCACTGCTGAAAGCTTGCCAGGCCTGTAGTTACGGTTGCTAACGTAGGATTGGACAATAGCCGTTTGTGGGAGGAGTTGGCGAAGGGTCAATTGGTCATGAAAAAAGCGAGTTTCGCTTTTCGGCGCGCTGTTTGCATCCCTGTGTGATGTTCAGGGACAGTCAGGACAGTCTGAGGACTGACAGCTCTGAGGTTGAAGTTTATATTAATGCACCATGACACTGTGGCAGGTCTCTGTACTAGGGATGTGAATCTTTGGGTGGCTCACGATTCGATTCCGACTTTTAGGGTCACGATTCGATTCAAAATCTATTTTCGATTCAACCGATTCTTGATTTTCTTTTTGCGATTTTTAGTTTGCTTTATTAACACCAGACCATGTGAAAACGTTGAATGATGATGATGTCTACAGACTATTATATCAGAAGCCATATTTCCCCCCCAAAAATGCACATCACATGTTTCAGATTTATTCAGCAGCAATATATTCGAACCATTTTAAAGTAAACTGCTACATGAAGCTGATTTTATAGGCTACTCTCTTTTCAAAAGCCTGGACTGAAGGATGTGAATATTTGGGTGTCTCTTCGATTCAAAATCAGTTCTCATGCACATGCACATGGACATGTAGCCTATCACCTGTAACAAAGGCTGCTAAAAAAAAAAAAAAAAAAAGAGACGGCACTCTGCTCTCAGGCCAGCTCACCTGCAGCCTGTCTGCAGCGCCACAGAGGAGCTGTCAGAGCTGCTGCTGCTGCTGCTGGTCCTCTCTCTTCAGCCTGCTGTTTGGCTGCACTTTGTATGAGTTTAAAAAAGTGAAGATCTAACGTCACCTGAGCACCGATCAGCTGATCCAGAGCGCAGTGGATGTGCTGCTCACACCGTGTCCTAACTGGATGCGACGCGAACGAGCGTCCGACAATCGCGTCACATCTGACGCTCTCTGTCCACACTGAATCCGTGCGTCTGTGGGAATGGAAGCACATCAGCTGTGCGCTCGCCCGCTCGACAGACTGGAGACGTAAACTACCCGGTTAAAAGATGGGTGAATTGTGCCTTTTAAACAGAAAACAAGTTTCTTGAAATATAGAGCCAACAGCAAGTTGTCTCTATAGTGTAGGAACACGAGTTGTAAAAAACATAATGCAGGGTTTTCTGTAACATTATAAGACGGCGCACCGCCCCCGCCCAAGATGAATGAAGAGGCTATTAAAAAAAAAAAAAGTCCGCTAGTCTCCTTGAAGCGGCTGTTATGTGTCTCTCTCTGGCGGTGTCAGCTGATGTGCACATCTGCAGCAACCCAAACAAATGCACATGTTACTGTTGACTGGCTCTATTCCAGCCACATGATTGGTTCGACGCGGTGGAAATCTCATTATCATTGGTTATTTGTATTGTCTGCCAAAACATGGATGAATGAAACCTATCGACCACGTCTCATATTTCTATTGAGGAAAAGTTATTTCACAATTTATAGACACAACACCGACAAGCACTGAGAGCCGCATGTTGCAGTGACGTTATATAGGCTATAAAAAAAAAAATCCGCAAATAATAAGCCGACGAAAAGGTGCAACTTGCCACTTAACTTCTTGTCGATGTATTATTTGCGGGGGCTTTCGGGGGATCTGCTGACGGTGGAGGATCTGGGACTGATTCACTGTGGACCACCACCAGTCTGAACACAATAATTCAACAAATTTAAGACATTTTAAGGCCTAAAATTTAGATTTTCAAATTTTAGACTTTTTAAGACCCCGTGGATACCCTGTTATTTCATATAAAAGTTTAAGTGCATGCATATTTTATGATGCTGTGTATTTCAGGTGTAGGTTAATATACACACACCTCAGGAGGCCTGTTGACTGGTTAAAACAAGGTGTAAGAGACATACAGGCTGAAGATGAGCAGCACGGTGTGTTTGAGTGTGTGTGTGTGTGTGTGTGTGTGTTGCAGAGTGGGTGGTTCACCTGGGAGTAGGCGTGTGTGCGTGCGGAAGTGTGTGTGCGTAAAGGTGGGCACTCACCGGTGACACAGATGAGAGAGAGAGAGAGAGAGAGTCAGGGTTGGGAGTAGCCGTAATTTTTGTTGACCGCTACTCATTCATTCATTAATCACCCTTTTTTCCTGTTTAATCTGCCAGTCTCATTTTTACGTTTATCCATCCTTGCTGCGCTGTGATAGCTCTGTGCTGTTTTGTTTCACAATAAATGCACCAAAAGCATTGTTGGATCTCAGCGTATCTTTATCAAAATCTACTATAGCGCGTCACAAATCTACGTACCTGAGGACCCAACCTCATACTCTCAGCGGCTTTAAAGGTTTGTTTGGAAGCCGCAACATTTTGTCAACAAAAAAGGCGTTTAATGAAAATCATCAAGCCGCATCAAAGAACCAAGTCGTCACGCACCGACTAGCCCGAGAACAAAGGAGCCACAGCTAAGTGCCACACCACGCCATCCATTCACCTGGGAACAGGTAGGCCTGAACCTGTTAATGTTTGTGGATTGAGGAATCCGCTTCGATTGGAATGCATTGTGTCAAATGAGGACAATGTATTAAATGGATACGCTGGTTGCATTGGCGCATTGATGGTGGCGCATATTCTCCGTGCTTTATTGGATTGTGATGTCGGGACTTTGTGGCATATGTGGCGGCTGATGTTGTCTAAAGACCTATTGCTTGTTGAAATGCTTGGATCGAATCTGCTCTGTCAATGAATTTAAATGCAATGTCTATGGATGGATTTGAATACGCTCTTGAATGAAATGTGATTGTGTTGCTTTATACAAAAATACAATCTAACGAAAATGAGTCAAATAAACGCTGATGCTGAATGTTCAAACATGGAACGTGAAAAGAGGGAAATCAAACTGACGGCCAAAGCTATGGAAAATAAAATCGAACGGTTGCAGCATGAGCGCAAAAGTGCCGTTAATAAAATCAAAGAGCTTATTCCGCAAATAAAAGCGCACATGAAATCAAAAGAAAATGTAACTGAAATCCCCTCACAACTGAATAACTTGAATGCACTGTGTAAAAAGGCCACTGACCTGCACAACGAAGTATTGCAACTTCTTCCTGATGATGAACATAAAAAACAAAAAGAGTGGTTTTCTAGCGTTATGGATTACAGTGATGCATTCAAGGAACAAGTGGAAAAATGGATAAAGGAAAATCCGCATGAAAACTCAAATGAATTACCACTTCAGACAAATACTTCTGAGCAACCAACAAAGGAAATAAATCACGCAGCACAAATTCCTGTCGAAAAAAGCAAGGATTTGTCTGTTGCTGACCCTCCAGTACTTGTTCCCACTGAACAAGATCCCCAGGATGAACTACAGCCCTGTGACAGCATCTCAAATGCAACCAAGAAATCACGCTCACATCATTCCTCATCCTTGGCTTCACGCTCATCTGCTCGCTTAAAAACGGAAACAAATCTTGCAATTTTGGCAGCAAAACAAAAGGCATTAAAGGAAAAACATGCATTGGATGAAGAGGAGTTAAAACTACGCAAAAGAAGAGAACAGCTTTTACTGGAGAATGAAATCGCTGAGGAAATGGCAAAACTAAGTGTTATAAAATCACAAAGCAGTGTTGGCAGTAAATCAAAGTCAAAGGTTTCAGATGGGATGAACTCATACTATGAAAAGACATGCTCAAAACAACAACTTAACATCAATGCTACGGAATTTGTCCCATCACTGCCAGTTAAACTAAAACCCAACGCAATTGAAACCACGCAGACAGTTGTGAAGCCTAAAGTCACTCACTTACCTGACATAAAACATCTCCCAGGTCCTTCTTACATGCTCCAACGTTATCTAGCCACTCCTGAAGATCCTGTGACCAATGTTACACAAACTGATGCATCACAAAACGACAGTGTGCTGGACATAATGAGAAAACAAAATGAAATTTCAACACTCTTGATGCAACAACAATGCCTCTCAGCACTCCCAAAAAGGGAAATTCCCATTTTCGATGGTAACCCACTCAAATACCATTCGTTTATTAAAGCATTTGAAAATGGAGTTGAGCGAAACACCAGCAACAACTGTGACAGACTCTACTTCCTTGAACAATACACCAAAGGGCATGCAAAGGGACTAGTGAGGAGCTGTCAGCACATTGAGTCGAGCAGAGGATATGTGAAGGCAAAGGCTCTATTGAAAGAGCATTATGGCAATGAGCAAAAGGTGGCAGCAGCATACATGGAGAGAGCTTTGTCATGGCCCACTATTAAAACAGAAGATGTGAAAGCCCTCCAGGAGTACGGCCTCTTTCTGCGTGGATGCTGCAACGCTTTGGAGGATGTGCAGTATTTAAATGATCTGGACACACCCACAAACATGGTGGAAATCATCAAAAAAACTGCCGTACAAACTCCGAGACCGCTGGAGGTGCGACGCATGTGACCTGCAGGAAAGGTACAATAGGAGAGCAAGGTTTGTGGACATTGCCAACTTTGTTGAAAAACAGGTAAAAATCTTGACAGACCCTGTGTTTGGAAACATTCAGGACACTGTTATAACAACTAAACAAATGAAACACAAACCTCCCCCTCGCTCCAGCATCAGAGGAACCAGCTTCGCTACCACAGTGAATCGTGTGGAGAGAACAGCTCAACCTGTGAATAAAGCTACATACATAAAACCACCAGCGAAGAAGATCTGTCCCTGCTGCACTGGAGGACACACATTGGATGTGTGTGCGCGGTTGGAAAAAATGGCACACAAAGAGAAAATTGACTTCCTGAAGGAAAATGGTGCTTGTTTTCGCTGCCTGTGTATAGGACACATAAGCAAAAATTGCCAAAGGAAGATTTCCTGCTCGAAGTGTGGCCTAAGACATCCAACTGTGCTCCATAAGGATAGTGTGGCAACGGCAGAACCGGCTGAGAGAAGCATCCAGGTTACAGTGGACGACACCTTGGTTTCCAGTGGGCTTACAGGGGCTGGTGAGATGGATTGCAAGCTTCCTATCGTGCCGATCCAAGTGAAGGCGAAGAAGGGCAATAAAATCATTCTCACATACGCCTTTTTGGACCAGGGAGTACTGCGGTGTTCTGTACTGAGAGTCTGAAGCAGAAGCTCAATTTGTCTGGGAAGAGAGCCAACATTCTTCTCAGGACCATGGGGCAGGAGAAGGTGGTCAGTAGCTACATCGTGCCAGAGCTGGAGGTGGCAGCACTTGAAGATGACAGCTTCATTGAGTTGCCAAAAGCGTACACTCAGTTGTCAATGCCAGTCCACAAAGCAAACATACCCACAAATAAGGATCTGACAAGGTGGCCATATTTAAAACACATCTCCTTACCACAGATTGAGGCTGGAATTGAGTTGCTGATTGGAACGAATGTTCCACGAGCCATGGAACCGCTGGAAGTCATCCGCAGTGAGCACAATGGACCCTACGCTATAAGGACGGTGCTGGGCTGGACGGTAAATGGACCACTGACAGGAAACGGTGGAAAGGCCAATTACTGTGAGCAGCCAGTAACTGTGAACCGTGTGTCCATTGTAAATTTGGATGAACTGTGGCAACAGCAATTTAAGATGGACTTTCCAGAATCTGCTGTGGAGGAACAAGTGGGTCTGTCCAGGGAAGACCTGAGGTTCATGGACATGGTCACAAAGTCAGCCAAACATGTCAATGGTCATTACCAGGTCGCCCTGCCTTTGAAAAATTCAAACGTCAGCATGCCAAATAATAGGAAAGTGGTGGAACAGCGTCAAAACCATCTGAAGAGGAGGCTCCAGAGGGATCCAGTGTTTTACAGGGAGTATAACACCTTTATTAATGATCTACTTGGTAAAGGTTATGCTGAAAAGGTTCCTGATGCAGAGCTGGAAAGAAGTGATGGCAGGGTCTGGTACATACCGCACCATGGTGTCTACCACCCGACAAAGGGAAAACTCCGAGTTGTGTTTGATTGTGGTGCCAGTTACAAAGGACAATCTCTGAATGAAGAGCTGTTGCAAGGGCCCGATCTAACCAGCTCACTGATTGGAGTTGTGACCAGGTTCAGGAGGGAACCTGTGGTCATCATGGCTGACATAGAAGCTATGTTTCACCAGGTGCAAGTGCCCCCAGATGATGCTGATCTGTTGCGATTCCTCTGGTGGTCACAAGGAGACTTGAACCAAGCACCATGTGAATACAGGATGAAGGTACATCTTTTCGGAGCTACATCCTCCCCTAGCTGTGCCAACTTTGCCCTCAGGAAATGTGCAGAGGATTTTGGACATGAGCATAAGGAGGAGACAGTGGACAAGCTGCAGCACTGCTTTTATGTGGATGATTGTTTGGTGGCAGTTGCAACAGAGGAGGAAGCACGGACCCTCTGTCATGAGCTCATGTCTCTGTGCGCTAAAGGGGGATTCTGTTTGACCAAGTGGCACAGTAATAGATCTGAAGTGCTCAAGACCATCCCAGAGCCCCGCAGAGCTAAAGGCATGGAGCAGTTGGACCTGGACCGGGAGTTTGTGCCCATTGAAAGAGTGCTGGGTGTAGAGTGGTGTATCAAGTCAGACACCTTTAAATTCAAAATTGTATGGAAGGACAGACCACTCAACCGCAGAGGCATCCTTTCTACTGTAAGCTCCATTTATGACCCTCTGGGCATGTTAAGTCCCCTTGTTCTGACAGCAAAAAGGATCTTGAGGGATTTGTGCAGAAGAGGAGTCGGTTGGGATGATCCCATACCAGAGACTGTCTCCAAAGAGTGGCTTAAGTGGGTGCAAGGGCTCCACCTGCTGGACAACTTTGAGCTGCCCAGATGTCTAAAACCTCTGGAGTTTGGAGATGTTATTACTGCGCAACTACACCATTTCTGCGATGCTTCCGAGGAAGGCTATGGTACAGTCACTTACCTGCTGTTACAGAATGAGCACCTCCAAATGCACAGTGCTTTCATTATGGGAAAGGCTCGTGTTGCCCCACTGAAGACAGTTACAATTCCAAGAATGGAACTGATTGCTGCAACAATGGCCAGTCGCATGGAGGTCCTGTGGAAGAAAGAGCTACACATGAGTCTTCAGGAATCTGTGTTTTGGACTGATAGTGCTTCTGTGCTGAAATACATTAACAACGAAAGCTCCAGATTTAAGGTGTTTGTTGCCAATCGTGTTTCGGAGATCCTGAAATCATCTCACCCTGCTCAGTGGAGGTACGTGGATACAGCTTCAAATCCAGCAGACGCAGCATCCAGAGGGCTCAAAGTGGAGGCATTTCTGAAGGACAGACTCTGGTTAACAGGACCGCCGTTTCTTTGCCAACCTGAAACAGAATGGCCTGTGAACCCTGAGCCTGTGAGTCATCTCCCCCAGGACGATCCAGAGGTGAAGAAAACTGCTGTTGTCAATGCTGTACAAGCTGAAGAGGATCCCACTACTCACCTGATCCATCATTATTCCTCGTGGATCCGATTGAAGAAAGCTGTGGCGTGGTGGCTGAAATACAAGGAATGGTTGTGGTCCTGTATCAGGAAGAGAAAAAGGCTAATAGCCAATCAGAGTGAAGAGAGCATGCAGCAACAGAGAATGTTGGAGCAGGAAAGGTGCACATTTAAAGGTGCAGCTGTCCTTGGTGCTCCTACAGTGGAGGACATTGACAAGGCTGAGCTGGCCATAATTCAGTTTTGCCAGAAGAGAAAGTTTTTTGAGGAGCTCTCATGTCTGGAAAAGGGACAAAATGTCAAGAAAAATAGTCACCTGTACAAGTTGTGTCCAAGGCTGGAGGATGGAGTCTTGCGTGTGGGAGGACGGCTTAGCAAAGCAGCACTGCCTTTGGAGTCTAAGCATCCTATCATTCTGGCAAAAGATCTTCACATTTCTACCCTGCTGCTGAGAAATATACATCAAGAGGTAGGACACAGCGGCCGCAACCACATGTTGTCCAAGCTCAGGGAGAAATACTGGATGACAGGAGCAAGTACTGCCATTAGGAGAGTTCTGTCGAAGTGCACCATCTGCAGAAGACTTAATGCTACTCCAGTTTGCCAGCAGATGGCAGACTTGCCCACAGACCGACTCAAGCCTGATGAACCTCCATTCACTTGTGTAGGGGTTGATTATTTTGGACCCATCGAAGTGAGGAGCAGGAGGAGTACAGTGAAGAGGTATGGTGTCCTATTTACCTGTCTTGTATTGAGAGCTATTCACATCGAGGTGGCACCTTCTCTGGACACTGACTCCTTCATAAATGCACTAAGGCGTTTTATAGCCAGAAGAGGACAGGTCCGCGAGCTGCGCTCTGATAATGGGACAAATTTTGTGGGTGCAGAACGTGAGTTAAAAACAACGATTGCGCAGTGGAACCAGGCACAGGTGCATGATGTGTTACTCCAAAAGGGCATTAAGTGGACGTTCAACCCCCCTGCTGGATCACATCATGGAGGAGTGTGGGAAAGGCTTATTAGATCGGTGAGGAAAGTCCTGAACTCCACTCTCAAAGTACAACGCTTGGATGAGGAGGGACTCCACACAGTTCTTTGCGAAGTGGAAGCCATTATTAACAGCAGGCCCATCACCAAGGCCTCCACAGATCCTAACGACCTGGAAGCACTGACGCCGAACCATCTGTTACTGCTAAAAAACCAGCCTTCATTACCACCTGGAGAGTTCCAAGCAGCAGACCTGTACGCACAAAGAAGATGGAGACAAGTCCAGTACATATCTGATCTGTTCTGGAAGCGCTGGACAAAGGAGTACCTGCCTCTGTTACAGGAACGACAGAGATGGACTGGAGTCCAGAGAAACCTTGTCGTAGGAGATCTAGTTTTGCTTATGGACAGTACTGCACCTCGTAATTCTTGGATTATGGGACGTGTCTTGCAAACTTTTCCAGATCGCAAGGGATTTGTGCGTCAAATTCGGATTAAGACAAGAACCAGTTGCTTGGACAGACCCATATCCAAGGTGTGTTTGTTGCTGGAGAAGGAGGAGGCAGCATGAGGACGTTGCTGACCTCTATATGGACTTTGTGTTTTCGGACGTCAGATGGACTTTCTTTGCACTAATCGGTCATGACGACCGGAAGAAGGAATATTCGTTGTAATGACCTTTTTCATGGACTTGAGCAATTTATTAGACATTTTTGCATTATCGTTGAAATTGATATGATGATTTATTATGTCTCCTATTGTGTTTTGAAATGTGAATTATTATGTGAGACCTAATAATTAGGGGCTGGTGTGTAAGAGACATACAGGCTGAAGATGAGCAGCACGGTGTGTTTGAGTGTGTGTGTGTGTGTGTGTGTGTTGCAGAGTGGGTGGTTCACCTGGGAGTAGGCGTGTGTGCGTGCGGAAGTGTGTGTGCGTAAAGGTGGGCACTCACCGGTGACACAGATGAGAGAGAGAGAGAGAGAGAGTCAGGGTTGGGAGTAGCCGTAATTTTTGTTGACCGCTACTCATTCATTCATTAATCACCCTTTTTTCCTGTTTAATCTGCCAGTCTCATTTTTACGTTTATCCATCCTTGCTGCGCTGTGATAGCTCTGTGCTGTTTTGTTACAATAAATGCACCAAAAGCATTGTTGGATCTCAGCGTATCTTTATCAAAATCTACTATAGCGCGTCACAAATCTACGTACCTGAGGACCCAACCTCATACTCTCAGCGGCTTTAAAGGTTTGTTTGGAAGCCGCAACACTTACTTCTGCTTTAAAATATAAAAATAAAATCACCAGAGATTAAAATAGTCAATAAATTACATTAAAGCAGAATATTTAAAAAAAAAACAAAATAATGATCCATTAATGAGAACCATGAGATCTTGCTGAAAGCTCAGGAAGAAACGTGTTGATAGTTGAGTTGATAAAATATCAGAATATCAATAAAAACTCTTTATCGATCAGCACTTTAAATCAGACAGTAGAACGTTTTATTTTGAAAGGGCAGACTGAGCGGACGCCTCAGTCCGACGACGACACAGTGACGTTAACAACATGACTCTCAACCGACCTTTAATTGGATCAATACAGACGATCGTCAGCATGTACATAACACACAGACACACACATCACAGTGTACAGGACTCAACACACACACACACACACACAGATAGACACAATATTAAAAATACTGACAAGTGCATTTGAATACCACAGAAGAGAAGAGAAGGCACTTTGAGCTCTGACATGTCAAAAATAAACATTTAAAACGATAATATGGCTTCAATCAATCGACAAAAAAACCAAAAAAAAACACAAAACTTACCACAAAATAAATCTGACACAGTAAAAACATGTGATGAGAATAAACTCTGGTACCAAACAGCTCGAGTGACACAAACCAAACAGCTGAAAACACTCTGAAGTTTAACATCTGTGTCTTTATCCCCCCCCCCAAAAAAAACAGACACAGTCACAAAAATAAAAGCAACAACACAACGATATTTTATACAAAGATATATATACACACAGTAATAATAATAATCTGCCCTCGTACAGTAAGAAACAAACAGGTGAAATGTTCAGATAACTGACCTCAAACCAGGATAAAATAAAATAACAGGGAGGTGTTTTAAAACTGTTTAGGTTAGGACAATTTTATACTGAAGTTTTAAGTTTTTCCTTTATTTTTATTAAGTGATTTAACATTTTGTCTATAAAAATTTACAAAATAGTAAAAAAAAAAAATGCCCAATGTAACTTAAAATGTATCAAAAGTCCCTTCAATCAAATATTCAATTTATTATAAAAACAAAACAAAACAGTTGAGCCATCCATTTATCAATCACAATTATTGACTGAAAAACGACTTAAATTATTTGTTTCATTGCTGATCAACATTCAATCAATTAATCAGCTTATTGTTGCAGATGTGATACACAGTAAATACAATTGATTGACAGGTTTTAGTGGTTTTAAGGAGATGATGAACATTTATGTGATATAAAATACGGTGTCATGTAGCTCAGTGGGTCGAGTTGAAGGCACTTAACACTGTCACGTTCAAGGGTTCGATTCCCACTGAGTCTTAAAACAGAAACACTTTTTAACCCTTTAAACTCTCCAAACCTATTTTAACCCTATTTGTACTTTATTAATATCATTTATAGAATATAAAAACATTTTGAGCCTTAAAAATAAAACTTTGACCTCTGTGTTTTTGACTTTTACTGTTTTTTTATTTGGCAGCTGCACGTGTCATTGACTCTCAGTGCACTTTGACCTTTTGAAGCTGCAACTAATAATCATTTTGACTATTAATTAATCAATTAGTCTATCACACAGTAAAAAAAAAACAATTGATTCTGATGTAAAGACAAAAACAAAACATCAAATAACCACAAATTAGAAGTTGACAACGTCAAATCTTTGGCATTTTTTGTGCTGTTGTGATAAAATATATAATATTTCTAAAGCTTTTAACAACATTATCCATTATTACAACATGTTGTGTTGATGCTGTTTCTATAAAATGCTGGTGACAAACACTTTGTCTCAATAGCGTCAGTTAGAAATAAATGTTTTTCTCTCATTAGACAGAAACTCTGTGCACATAAATGATTGTCATATTGAAGTTGAACCTTTTTGAAACATTAAGTTCAACTCAGCAACAGTTTGACTGATGACTGAGCTACAACAAGCGTTACATTTGGCCTTTAGGGAACTAAAACGAGAGCCGGGCTTCAGCTATAAAAGTGAACGACGACTTTATGTAAAATGTAAAAAAAATCTTTGGTGGGACGTTCAAGAACTAAAAACGGACGTAGGAGCGTACAGTTGCTGGTCGTATCGTGTAGTGTGTCATCAGAAGACGAGTTGGTCTGAGTTTGTACGGTGGCTGGCGGGGACCAATCGGAGCTTTAGCGACATTTTATTGGACGAATAAAAGTATTGAACAGATGATCGATCACCACAGTTAAACACAGTTTGATTGTGGAAGCAACATCTGATCTGAGCACCGTTCAATCAGCACCAACGACGGTTTGATACCTGGAGAAGGTTCGATACCCAGCAGCGGCCCCTCGCTGCCACAGCTTCAACAGGACAATATGTTAGTTCGAGTCACTAAAGGACGTTAAAGAGACGCGGAGAGGACGGACGGAGCAGCGATTTGAAACCACGGTCTGACCACACAGGAGGACGACTGGAAGGAGACGTTTTGTTTCTTTTTCTTTTCTTATTATAATTAGGGATCAACTGATATGGTTTTATCAGGGTCGATACTGATACCGATCATTAGTAATCAAGGAAACCGATATTTAACCGATATTCATTTGCAGTAAAAATGAAAATTTAAAAATAACACACCAGGGATCAGACTGAATACAGTCAACAGTTTGTTTCTGTTTTGTTCACTGTGAAAACCTTTGGGACATTGTTAAACAGCCAAGAGAGACGGCTTCGTTAGAGCCAAAGGAGTGCGTTTATGCGTTTAAAAATACATTTATTTTATTGGTTATCGGTGAAAAAAAACGGCCGATATCGATTATCAAAAAAAAAAGGGAAATATCGGTCGATAATCGGTTGAACTCTGATTGTAATTAAATTCATTAAAAACGTTTTTCTGATTGAATGTGTCTCGATGTGATCAGACTGAGATCTGCTGCAGCAACAAAGCGTCAGTGCGGCGGCTTCAGGACGGAGCCGCTTTAAGAAAATAAAAAATAAAAAAAGTCGTAAAAGTTTGTGAAACCAGCACAGGAGGACGTGAGCGGGACAAACCGGGCGCCGTCCGTCCCGTCCCGTCCGTCCCGTCCGTCCCTCAGCACTGCGTCTCCTTGGTGTCGATCTGGTGTTGCCTCTGCAGCCGGAACATCAGCGCCTTCTCGCTGCGACTCACCGCGCTCGTCTCCGTCAGGTCCTCGAAGGAGCGCCGCCGCTGCTCCGAGCGCTGCGCCGGGCGGCCGAACGCCTCCTGCAGCGCCTCCTCGTCCAGGTGGGAGTCGAAGCTCGGGTCCTCCTGGATGGTGGCCATGCGGGGGGAGTCCAGAGGAGGAAGAGGAGGGGGAGGAGGGGGAGGGGGAGGGGCCGCCACCGCAGGAGGAGGAGGAGGATGGTGAGGAGGAAGAGGAGGATGATGACAGCAGGAGTCTGGACCGGGGCCGAAGCCGAAGCCGGAGACCGGCGGCGTGCTGGTCTGCTGCGGACCGGACGGCTGGAAGCGCAGGTTGGTGGTCGGGAAGGTCGGAGGCTTGAAGATCCGGACGGACGCAGACTCCAGGCTGCTCAGGAGCTCGGCATTCTGGGAAAATGAACAGAGTCAGTTGAGTTGGTGTAGGGATGTCACGATTATAAATTTTCTTGGATAAATAATCACGGTAGTACGATTACCACGATTATTATGCATTAATTAATTTCACAACACTATATATGAATGTGTAAAATCAAATATAGTCAAAATATAACTACATTATTGATAATATACACAAAATATTTTAAGTATCATTAATATAGGACCAATTATTACTCCCCCAGAGGAAGTATTTGAAATATTGAAGTCATTAATTGTCATCTATACCAAATGTTTGAGTTTATTTTAATAATTTTTTACATTTTATTATTACAAATGGCACACTGACATTTAAATTCCTACCAATTTAATGTTACGTGAGGTAAATGGACCAGTATCTGTGCATTTACCTTTACTTTGGCGCTACATCTGCCGATACGGTTCCGATATAATCTTTTTTGGAGAGTGACAGTATTTAGAAATCTTTACGATAGATTACTTGTGGCGTTTAATACCACGAGGAATTGTGACAATAAGTAATCGTGACATCCCTAGTTTGATGGTTAAAGATGAACTCTCTTTGTCTCTAACCCTCCTCTCCTCCATGTGCGTTTGTTTTCAACAATTAAGCCGGTGAGAAATCAATCCATGGAGCGGTGGATAAGGTTATTTATCATCTACCATGTTACCATGTGTATATCTGTGTAGTCTTATCTGTCATAAACAAGAGATTACGGGTTACGTTTGTGTGGCGGTGTCGCAGAGACGAGAGCTGGGACACCGGGTCGGAGGCTCTGATCTTACAAGGTTGGTTTTCAGCCAAGAGACGCTAGGTGGAAGGCAGAGAGCCTCCATTCTCCCAGGTAATGATTCGTATCAGACATATTTCCTCCTTTTGCTGCAATTTCATTACATTAATTGTGAAAAACAAGTAATTGTGACATCCCTAAAATACACACAATCAGATACTCACACTGGGGAAGAACAGAGACTTTGTGGTTTGCTCGTATTGTTTATCCAGCTTCTTGTCCTGAGAGAAGAAGATAAAGAAACTTTATTAATCCTGAAGGAGGTTGTTCACAGAAGAAAAGACAAGAGTAAACTAAACTAATCTCTGCACATCTTATAAAATATATATTTAAATGACTGTCCACCTGATCTATACAGACTAAAGACAGGAAAGACTTTATCATCTTCAGATTCTGTCTGTAGCACCTTAATCCCTTAATACTCATGAAAATACAGTCGTAATACATCTCTGTAACGCGTCAGTCAGACAGTGTGACAGTGTGTAGTTTAGTTCCTGACAGAGACAGAACGGAGCGACTCACCACACAGTGGACCAGGATGCTGATAGGAACCCAGAAGAGCAGAGAGAACGCCACCACCGACCCCACGATGTTGTCGGCCAGAAACTTCCCAAACGTGTTGATGTCCAGTTTGTCGATGAAGTCCCACAGACGCTCCACCACGTCCTGCACCTGCTTCATGCACTTCCCCTGCAGGAGACACACACACACACACACACACACACACACATACACACACAAGCTGTGTTTACATGGAGCCAAATATTCAGATTAGATTCGGTTTAGAGTCCAAACTGAATGAAAATGCTCCATATAAACAGCTCAATCACAACAAACAAGCCCAAACCAAATCAAGTTTCATTCGGTTTCACAGAGGCAGAATAAACCTTTTCTTAAATCGATCAAAAGTATAAAACAATAAAATCAAATCATGTAAACAGTTGACCTGAAAGACTCATTCAGAAAGGATTCAATCAGAAAGAGGAAAAAGTCTCCATGTAAACCCACCTACACACACTCACATCCCGCTTGTCTTTAATGTGTTTTTTTTGGGGGGGGGGGTTTCCCCCTTTTACAAAGCATTTTATATAATAACACGTGAACATGGGGTGTTTTCTATTATAATAACACAAGGAAATAAATAATTAACCAAAAACTTAAACAAAAGAGGGGCTTTTCAGGGAAATATACCTTTCCAATGCTTTCAGATGTCTTCAAATTTGGAATGAGTGTGATGTCATACCATTCATCAACAGATGGTTTAAGCCATTTCTTTGTGATTACAGCTAAACTCAGTTCCAAATAAATAGTTTTCACACTCATAGTAGTTGAGCTAGAAGTTTGTCTTCAATGTGTTTTAAAGCTGCCGTGTGTGTGTGTGTGTGTGTGTGTGTTTCCACTCACCGCTCCGTCACAGAAGCCCACGGTGCAGGGTTTCCCTTTACGCAGGAACAGGAAGTTGCCCGTCTTGTCCTGGTAGGGGGCGCAGATGCCGCTGGTGCTCCGGCAGCAGACTCTGCACGACGCGTTGGTTTCTATAGAGACGAGAGGGAACAGATACAAGACTGAGACGGATGCATCATCATCATCATCATCATCACCACCACCACCACCTTGGTCTCACGCCGGTGTGGTCGTTACCGTTGCAGGCGCAGGGCTGCAGCTTCAGGACGGCCTGACAGAAAGGAACGCACTCCCCGTCCAGACACTCGCCGCTGTCCAGACACGCCGTCTTATCGGGAGCGTTTTCAGGAGGAGGACACTCGCTGCTGTTTCCTGTCACAACACACATAACAACACACACACAGTAGTTTTTTGGTTATTGTTAGATGATTTGATCAGATCTGATCCAAGAGCATCTGTTGTTGTGAGTCTGTCCCTCACACACCTTGTGCTTCTGAAAGTAAACTGTAAATTATTAGTCAACATGTTGTTGTCAAGGTAACATGAAAGTGGGTAGGTGCTGTTCCATCCATGTTTATAGTATCTGGACCCTCACAGACTCTCACACTCAGTCACTTTACAGCTGACAAAGAGAGAGGGAGTGATGCTGCCTGTCGCTCAGGTGGAGCTGTGACACAGCAGTGTGTTGATGCTGCGTGTGTGTGCGTGTGCGTGTGTGTGTGCGTGTGTGTGTGTGTGTGTGTGTGTGTGTGTGTGTGTGTGTGTGTGTGACAGTAACATCTCGGCAGACGACATGCTCTACACGGAGACGGACCTGGAGGACAGCATGGAGAAGATCGAGACCATCAACTTCCACGAGGTGAAGGAAGTGGCCGGCATCAAGTTCTGGTGTTACCACGCCGGACACGTGCTGGGCGCCGCCATGTTCATGATCGAGATCGCCGGCGTCAAGGTAACGGACGCTCACCGCCACTCACATGACTCAGCTGTTCAACCCTCTGTTGGTGTTTTGTTTTTTGCTTTTTTACTTTATTTTGCAAATAAATCGATGTACAAACCAATAAGGCAAATAGTAAACTTGTAAATATAAATAAATACAAAACATAAGATATAAGAGCATGAAATAAAATAAACAAACATCAAATAAACAAGACAAAGAAAAGAAAGTATGTACACGTAAAGTAAATAAATTAGAAAAATTTAACATTTCAATCAATAATCGATGTGACCAGATCAATAAACTGAGTCTGACAAACAGGAAATCAGAAGTAAGGCTTCTAAAACATGCAGCATCCCTTCAAAATAAAAGCATGGAAATACAAATCCTTTTAAAAAAAGAAACTGTTTTTAACACCGTGTTGTCCTGCACTTTATCGTCATCATGTCTAAATGGAAGCGCATATTGATAAGTAATTTCATCAACTCACAAAAAATATTTCCCAGAATGCACCTCTTCACCTAAACTTCATTATCACATAATATCACATTATGTAAATTATAAACATATGAATCGCAGTGATTCACTCTCTCTGCTGCGACAAAGAACAGATGTTATTATGATTTATTTATCTTAGTTGGAGCAGAAACAGTGAAGATTAAAACGCAGCTGTGTTTTGATTAAAAAGTGATTGATTGAAAATCCTAATCAATAATCACAGACTTCAGGCTCCAGAGTCAATTTCTCTTCATTTGATGAGCAAAATAAACTGTTTAAAGACGTCGCCTCGGGCTTTAAGTTGAAGGATGGTTTTATAATTTTAACATTTTGTTGAATAATCCAATTAATAATAAACAAATGTATACTTTTAGATCATTTTATTCATTTGTATGTTGTGTTAATCCTATATATGCTGGTGTTGATGTATAATTAATTCAAATATCATGACAAGGAGAGTTTGAAGGTGATCCGTGACTAAATCTGAAGTTAATTCCCATCTACTGATTACCTTGTTTTAACCAGTCAACAGGCCTCCTGAGGTGTGTGTATATTAACCTACACCTGAAATACACAGCATCATAAAATATGCATGCACTTAAACTTTTATATGAAATAACAGGGTATCCACGGGGTCTTAAAAAGTCTAAAATTTGAAAATCTAAATTTTAGGCCTTAAAATGTCTTAAATTTGTTGAATTAGCCTATTGTGTTCAAGTCTTAAATAATTTTAGACAGGTCTTAAATTTTCTTATGCCCACCATGGACGAGCATTTCACTCGCATTTGCCCCTAAAAAAAAATACATGTGTGAACCAGGAAAATCACAAAAAGAAAGAGCACAACCTGCGATTGGTCAAAAACTACAAATCCCACAATTCTCTGGCCTCAACAATAACAGTAGTTAGTGTAAGTAAGGGAGAGTGGAGCTGTCGGTGAAAAGAGGAAACAACGCCACGTCTGGTCCTGTTCTATGTTGTTCGTTCACACCGTCACCGTTTATTCGTTACGTCCGCGGTGTAAAAGGCCGTAACGCAAAGACGCGATTAGGCGCGAGACGCGATTAGGCGCGCGACGCGGTAGACGCGACTTTTTTTTTTTTGCGACGCAATACACGCGATTCTTTTTGGGCGACGGGACCTTCGCGTCTTCGTCTATTTCATCGTGTTTGGTGGGAAGACCCACCAAACACGAGGAACGCTTTTTTTTCGCTCGAGTTGTGACGCGCGACCAAACGCGAGATACTCGTGACTCGTGTCAAAAAAAAATTCACGAGCCCGCCAACAACTTTTTTTTTTTTTCAAAGCAGGTTCAACTGGACTTAGTTATTTGTCTAGGAAGACGTTTCACCTCTCATCCAAGAGGCTTCATCAGTTCATGTAGCATCTGACCAGGCTGGGACTGGTCCAACTAACTGGTCTGGAGACTCAGTATAAGTCCAGTTGCTTTCGATTTAACCTCCTTTGAAATACTATGACCTGGACAAATGAGAATATGCACAGGCCTACAACAACATTTCTGCTCTCATCAACCATGGTTGAGGTCACAACGCTGCTCTGTAGCTGCTCTGGAAGTCCGAGACACTGAGGCCAAACGCCGCCGTCGCTTCTGATCCATGTCGGCGAGTTCCGGGCTGATGAGCTACAGAGACTTTAGAGTCAAAGGAGCAGTGCGTCGCTGTGTCGGACTGTTTGGATTTAATGAAGAAGCTGCACAGAGTCAGGTGAGCAGAAGCTGCCCCCCCCCCCCCCTCACCGTGGAGCCGCTGCTGTCTCACAGCCGCCACCGACCCCTAGAATAAAACACCACCGACCCCTAGCGTGACGCACAGTGTTATGAGACACATTATGCATCCCAACTGTCTTTTTTTTTAGAGGATTTTTTTTTTTTTAACCAAGAATGCGAAAAATCATGATCCAGGGGCCAAAATTCGAAACAAATATATTTTTAATCATAATTCTCATTATTCTCCTGATGTCGGTTTAATGTAAACAGATTGAGCTGATACGCGAGTAATGTGACAGACAGCGGGGCAGTGCTGCAGCTGCTGTGCTGTGATGGACCTGATCAGACTGGTGGTGGTCCACAGTGAATCAGTCCCAGATCCTCCACCGTCAGCAGATCCCCCGAAAGCCCCCGCAAATAATACATCGACAAGAAGTTAAGTGGCAAGTTGCACCTTTTCGTCGGCTTATTATTTGCGGATTTTTTTTTTATAGCCTATATAACGTCACTGCAACATGCGGCTCTCAGTGCTTGTCGGTGTTGTGTCTATAAATTGTGAAATAACTTTTCCTCAATAGAAATATGAGACGTGGTCGATATGTTTCATTCATCCATGTTTTGGCAGACAATACAAATAACCATGATAATGAGATTTCCACCGCGTCGAACCAATCATGTGGCTGGAATAGAGCCAGTCAACAGTAACATGTGCATTTGTTTGGGTTGCTGCAGATGTGCACATCAGCTGACACCGCCAGAGAGAGACACATAACAGCCGCTTCAAGGAGACTAGCGGACTTTTTTTTTTTTTTAATAGCCTCTTCATTCATCTTGGGCGGGGGCGGTGCGCCGTCTTATAATGTTACAGAAAACCCTGCATTATGTTTTTTACAACTCGTGTTCCTACACTATAGAGACAACTTGCTGTTGGCTCTATATTTCAAGAAACTTGTTTTCTGTTTAAAAGGCACAATTCACCCATCTTTAACCGGGTAGTTACGTCTCCAGTCTGTCGAGCGGGCGAGCGCACAGCTGATGTGCTTCCATTCCCACAGACGCACGGATTCAGTGTGGACAGAGAGCGTCAGATGTGACGCGATTGTCGGACGCTCGTTCGCGTCGCATCCAGTTAGGACACGGTGTGAGCAGCCACATCCACTGCGCTCTGGATCAGCTGATCGGTGCTCAGGTGACGTTAGATCTTCACTTTTTTAAACTCATACAAAGTGCAGCCAAACAGCAGGCTGAAGAGAGAGGACCAGCAGCAGCAGCAGCTCTGACAGCTCCTCTGTGGCGCTGCAGACAGGCTGCAGGTGAGCTGGCCTGAGAGCAGAGTGCCGTCTCTTTTTTTTTTTTTTTTTTAGCAGCCTTTGTTACAGGTGATAGGCTACATGTCCATGTGCATGTGCATGAGAACTGATTTTGAATCGAAGAGACACCCAAATATTCACATCCTTCAGTCCAGGCTTTTGAAAAGAGAGTAGCCTATAAAATCAGCTTCATGTAGCAGTTAACTTTAAAATGGTTCGAATATATTGCTGCTGAATAAATCTGAAACATGTGATGTGCATTTTTGGGGGAAATATGGCTTCTGATATAATAGTCTGTAGACATCATCATCATTCAACGTTTTCACATGGTCTGGTGTTAATAAAGCAAACTAAAAATCGCAAAAAGAAAATCAAGAATCGGTTGAATCGAAAATCGATTTTGAATCGAATCGTGACCCTAAAAGTCGGAATCGAATCGTGAGCCACCCAAAGATTCACATCCCTAGTACAGAGACCTGCCACAGTGTCATGGTGCATTAATATAAACTTCAACCTCAGAGCTGTCAGTCCTCAGACTGTCCTGACTGTCCCTGAACATCACACAGGGATGCAAACAGCGCGCCGAAAAGCGAAACTCGCTTTTTTCATGACCAATTGACCCTTCGCCAACTCCTCCCACAAACGGCTATTGTCCAATCCTACGTTAGCAACCGTAACTACAGGCCTGGCAAGCTTTCAGCAGTGAGTCATTACGTTTGCTTTTGTGGACACATTTTGAGACTAGGACGAAAAACATTTGTTTGTAGAGAAGGATGTTGTTGCTGCTGCTGCTACTACGGCGGCGGCGGCGGCGGCAGAAGCAATATAGAGATGTTCAGATATGAGCGGACTTTTTTTTTCGACTTGAGCAAGTGTAGATATGGGGAAAACCATATGTTCACCTCCGAAATGACAGCTGTACTTTTAGGGCTTTTACCTGGGCTTTTAGGCGAGGGATCCTCCAGGCAGGGACTGCTTTCACTGACTGATACAGCGGTGGGAGAAAACAAAACAGCAGCGAAAACTGTATGTGGTTCACAATCGCCCCAAAACTTGCAGTTTGACAATGTTTCATGACCAGTGAGATGACCTAAGTCTTGGTGGGTTGATAGACGGTAAAATTACCGGTCCTTACTGCTGCTCTGTACATTGTCCAGTCGTGTCGTTGAACAGATGTTTTATCCTCCTGCGCGAGTCACGTCACTGAAAACTATGAATGCTCTTTGTGACTTCTTCTCTCTATTATCTCAGAACAGTTTATCCAGAAATTTGCTGATATTTCCTTTGAAATCGATACCAAATACTGCCAGGAGCATGGCTGGGAGTGAAAGCTTGCCCGGCGTAGCAACAGTAACCAAGGGGGCGGGGCTTACGCGAAGGGTCAATTAGGTGACTTGTGTGAATTGTTCAGATCCGAAGAGTTTTTGTTTTGAGGGGGGGGGGTCTCAGCGTCTCAGCTGGGGTCAGTAAAATGTTTTTCTAACAGGCTGACAGTGACAATCACGTGAGGCGAACTCATTCATGGTCTCTGATTACACTGATAACAGCCGACCTCCAATGTAGACGCGCGACATGCACGCACGTTACCCAAAGCGGTGACGCCGTTTTTTCCCCCCGTGCATGTCCGCGGCGCACAGCTCCACGGACGTGCACGGTTCCCTACGTTGCTGTGTCAGGCAGGTGTTTCCACGGAGCTCTGCCCCGTTTCAGAGGTGAAGGAAGCCCTAAGTGGAAAGACGTCGCCTCCGCCATGTAGAATGTGTTCAATTAAAGTGAAACTAACACATTATATAGGCCTATATGTCCATTACACACCGAATGGGATGTTAAATCCCATGTCTTTATTTCTTCAGTTTATTTTAATAGTAATAATTATGACTAACATTCAGTGAAGACCTAAAAATCAGTATCTCCAAAATTGAAATATTGCAATGGTTTTTATTTTTTTAAAGCATTTTTAATATAGAAATGTTGGCCTTTTGAAAACTGTCCATCTATATGCACTCAATACTTGGTTGGGGTTGAACTACTGGAAATTGACTTTTCTGTGATATTGTTAATGGTGAGCCCCCCCCCGCCAGACAATACCTCTCTTTTTTGGTCCTGACCCGTTTGCATCCCTGTATATATGTGTGTGTGTGTGTGTGTGTGTGTGTGTGTGTGTGTAGTTGTTGTACACAGGAGACTTCTCCCGTCAGGAGGACAGACACTTGATGGCGGCGGAGATCCCCAGCGTCAAACCAGACATCCTCATCACCGTGAGTGGAGCCGTTCAACCTGTTCAATCTTTATTTAAACACAGAGCACAGACACTTAACATTGAACCTGTGTGTGTGTGTGTGTGTGTGTGTGTGTGTGTGTGTGTTTGTTGTGTGTGTGTTTGTTGTGTGTGTGTGTGTGTGTCAGGAGTCGACCTACGGGACTCACATCCACGAGAAGCGGGAGGAGCGAGAGGCTCGGTTCTGCAACACGGTCCACGACATCGTCAACAGAGAAGGTCGATGTCTGATCCCCGTGTTCGCTCTGGGCCGAGCGCAGGAGCTGCTGCTCATCCTCGGTGAGACCACGGCAACAACGACGCCATGACGACGCACGGCGACCTAAGAGTGGCGCTTTCCCTTCAGCTGAGGGAAAAATAAATTCAGGCTTCAAGTTTTATTTACAAGATTAAACTAAGGGACGTGTTTCTGTCTATGGATCACACAGAAACATTTTCATTCACCATACACACTCGTTAAAGCCCCAGTGTGTAACTTATTTGGCTTTTTAGTAGCAAAAATCAAATATTACTTTCATAAATACGTATTTCACTGAAGTCGAATCACACCCGCATACAAATGAAAGCTTTCTCGTACCTTAGAATGAGTTGTTACAAGTCGTTACAAATACATGAGTGGGCGACGCCCCGAACCGAGGCGGCCATGTTGCATCGTGACCGTAGGTAACCACGGAAACTCAGCGGAGCTGTCGGCTCGGCCTGTTAAAACTGTCACCACTGTGCAGGGCCGTTGCTAGGAATTCTGGGCCCCCTTAAAGAATACTAAAGTGGGCCCCTCCCCCTAACTTTTCCAGTTTTTTTTCTTAGACTACGTATGTATTATCATTTTTTATTTAGCCTAGTAGCCTACCTTGTTTTGATGCTAATGCAACATTACACTGCAAAAACCCAAGTATCTTACCAAGAATATTTGTCTTATTTCTAGTCAAAATGTAATTTCTAGTCAAAACAAATATCATTATACCTAAAATAAGACTCAGAATATTAAAAGTAGCTTGTTTTTAGACACTTTTTACTTCTTTCAAGCATATTTTCACTTGGAATAAGTAGAAAAAATCTGATAGTGGAACAAGTTTTTCTTCCTTATTACAAGCACAAAAAACTTGCTTTCACTGGCAGATTTTTCTACTTATTTCAAGTGAAAATTAGTTTGAAACAAGTGAAAATTATCTAAAAACAAGTTAATTTTTAGGTTATGAGTCTTATTTTAAGTGGAAAGAGATTAGCTTTGACTAGAAATGAGACATTTGGACAAGAAATAAGACAAATATTCTTGGAAAGATGTTGAGTTTTCACAGTGTACTATGAGTATTAGTCAGGGTCTTACACAGAATAAATCAGTCATACAAAGATTAGACTACTGGGGTTTTTTATGGGCCCCACTGGGCGCTGGGCCCCTAGAATTATCATCACCTTTCTCCCCTATACAACGGCCCTGCCACTGTGTAGTGTGAGGAAGGACGGAGGCACTGGTGTTGCATTCAGGTGCAGTCAGGCAGACGGCCGTCGGCAAACCAACCGGATGTCATTTTACTCCACGTGAGAAAGACGGTAAAACGTGGGTCGGGTAAACAATACGACATCACCATGACAACATATTGCTACGCCTGTATTGTTTTGCCTCGTGCTGGCAGACCACTTGTTTACATAGACGCTTGTTTATCCTGTTACATGCAGCGTCTGTTGTCTGTCTGACGTCTGCCCGATTTCACGTGAATGCAACATCAAGAATACGTTCAGATATGCAACCGCACCGCTAGATGGGGGGAATTCCTACATACTATACCTTTAAAGAGGAACTAAGGCAAGATTTTTACCTTAAAGGGATAGTTCAACATTTTGGCAAATTGGTCCATTGCCATAATGTAACATGCAGAAAAAATGAATATGTGAGTATTGGGGGCGGGACTAGATAAGCTTTTGCTTCTCCCGCTTTCCCTTTCGGTCATGTGTGACATGCCCAAAATGAACCAAATAAATAAATAAATAAATAAATCCCTATACTCATAGCAGTAGGTTTCATTAACTTTATTTGTGTGTGTGTGTGTGGACCAGACGAGTACTGGCAGAACCACCCGGAGCTCCACGACATCCCGATCTTCTACGCTTCGTCTCTGGCCAGGAAGTGCATGGCCGTGTACCAGACCTACATCAACGCCATGAACGACAAGATCCGCAAGGCCATCAACATCAACAACCCCTTCGTCTTCAAGCACATCAGCAACCTGAAGGTTTGTTTTGTTTTTGTTTTTGTTTTTGTTTTTGTTTTTACTTTTCTGTCCTGTTTTATTGTGTCGTCAGGTTTGTTCTGTCCTTTGTTTTCCGTTTTGTCTGTTTTGGTCAGTGTATTGTCAGTGTATACGTTGTGTATGCTTAGGGTTACAAAGGGGCGGAAAATTTCCAGTTTTTTATTCCAAATTGGAAAATATCCATGGGAATTATGGGAAATTATGGGAATTTATGGGGATTAACTGGAAATTTGGGGTAATTTAAACAAACTGTATCATATCCAAACATAAATGTAAATATTTTGTTTCGTCATAAGCAGACATCCATGCAAAATAACAATACAATTAAAAAACATGACATTTCCACAGATTTATTTGTGAGTAGAACTTTATCAAGTTTTAATTCTTGTATGAACAATCAGCTATTTTACTGAACAACAAAAACATGAATGTTGAGTAAAATATTACTAATTGCTTATTAAAGGGATAGTTCACCCTAGAATGATATTTCGCTCATTATCTACTCACCCTCATGTTGACTAAGGGCTGGAAGAAGTTTCAGAGTCCACCGTCCCTTCTCTGAGTTACAGGGGGTCTTGGCGTAGCAGTGCATGTCCATATAACGGTTGTAAAGGGACACCAGAGCTCTTCGTAAAAAAAACACACACAAAAAAAACATCCAAATACCTCCATGATGCTCGTATGTAATGTCCGTCTTGTGCTGAAGCCCCAAATTGCGTAATTGTCCCGAAAAAAATTAAATAAGTCCACATTCCAAGCATGTTTGTAGCATTAGCTCCTAGTGTCTGTTGTCCGGTTCCGCTGCCAGCGCGCATGCGCAAGGTTCGCACTGAGACCGACTCGCTTCCTTGTTTACCCCGGTGAAGGACTAGAAGCAGTCCGTAATAGCCTGCCTTGCACCGGGACAACACTTTTTCGTGCAATTTTGGCCTCTTAAAACATATTTTAGCCATGGCTGAAGATTTTGATGTCGAGGACGAGCTGCATTTCTTTGCTGAGCCGTATTTGTACGAGCCAGAACCTTGCGCATGCGCGCTGGCAGCGGAA
Organism: Trachurus japonicus; assembly: GCF_045865225.1. Taxonomy (NCBI): domain Eukaryota; kingdom Metazoa; phylum Chordata; class Actinopteri; order Carangiformes; family Carangidae; genus Trachurus; species Trachurus japonicus. Next base: position 6,308,502 of record NC_140930.1, on the reverse strand, counting down.
GAACAGACACTAGGAGCTAATGCTACAAACATGCTTGGAATGTGGACTTATTTAATTTTTTTCGGGACAATTACGCAATTTGGGGCTTCAGCACAAGACGGACATTACATACGAGCAGCATGGAGGTATTTGGATGTTTTTTTGTGTGTGTTTTTTTACGAAGAGCTCTGGTGTCCCTTTGCAACCGTTGCATTGAAATGCACTGCTACGCCGAGACCCCCTGTAACTCAGAGGAGGGATGGTGGACTCTGAAAATTCTTCCAGCCCTTAGTCAACATGAGGGTGAGTAGATAATGAGCGAAATATCATTCTAGGGTGAACTATCCCTTTAAGGGCCAACCTTCAATTTTGTAAATTTCGGATTTATTCCCGTTTATTCCCATAGAAAGTTTCCGATATTACCCGATACCCGATATTTTGCAACCCTATGTATGCTATTGCCTGTTTCCATTGTCTTTGTCGTTTGTTTTCTGACGTGTGTGTGTGTGTGTGTGTGTGTGTGTGTGTGTGTGTGTGTGTGTGTGTGTGTGTGTCAGAGCATGGACCACTTCGACGACATCGGGCCCAGCGTGGTGATGGCGTCGCCCGGCATGATGCAGAGCGGTTTGTCCCGGGAGCTGTTTGAGAGCTGGTGCACGGACAAGAGGAACGGCGTCATCATCGCCGGCTACTGCGTGGAGGGGACGCTCGCCAAGGTGGGAATCAAACCTGCGACACCTCGGGTCCCTTCTGCAGTTTTTAAAAAAAATTATTATCACCGGAAGTGAAACGTTTCCTCCACTGGTTTTAGAAATGTTAGGTCTGTGTTCACTTTTGGAGACAAGATAAGAACAACAGAGAGTGAGAGAGTGAAATCAAATAAACAATCACAGCAATAAATAAAAATAGACAATAACAGCTGTAAAATTAGTTTGTCTGCCCCAAATGCATCTTTCTTTATTCATAACTTCTCCTTTAATCGGTATCTTATAGTTTGGAGATAATAACTGCGATGGCAAGAACAGCAACACAAATAACTCTGACTGGGAACAGTGTAATTGCTGAAACAAAATCTTTTACAGTGTGTGTATCTGAATAAAAACCAGAAATAAGACTCTTATTTAAATTATATTATTGATCGGCATCAATAGATATTCCCAGTATTGGATCAGTCCGGTCAGTTTTATTGATAATGTTGAGTTTAATGTGGCTACGTAACAAGAATCTGAATCTGTGACAGACTCCTGTGTTAACGACGTAGGACCGATCAGAAGAGTGTGTCGTGTTGCGTTCAAGTGCTGCTGGGATTTAATGAATTTTTAATAATATTTTTATATTATTTTAAATGATGAAACTTTTCATACAGGTTATTTAATGTACTGTGTGTGTGTGTGTGTGTGTGTGTGTGTGTGTGTGTGTGTGTTGCAGCACATCATGACGGAGCCTGATGAGATCGCCACCATGTCGGGACAGAAGCTTCCTCTCAAAATGTCGGGCGACTACATCTCCTTCTCCGCTCACACCGACTACCAGCAGACCAGCGAGTTCATCCGGGCGCTCAAACCGCCGCACGTGGTAAAAACATCACACACACACACACACACACACACACACACTATTTAAATCCACACTATTTAATTAAATCCACAAACCTTTGGGTTTAATGTGACACACTAACAGGCAAAAACACTGTTTTTTCATGCACTGATCAATTTTGAGATTTTGGGATATTTTTCTCTCAGAAAAGTGGAAAGAAATGGTAGAAAATCCACATTAAGGTTTTTTATTTTACTTCATTTTGTCTCTTTCATCAGTAGATTTCTCCTAAATTCACCAAAAGTTATGTCAGGTATCACTGTAAAGCTCCCTCTCTCTCCTGAACAATTATGTGGATCCAAAAATTGTCGTTTCCTCCGTATCCGCAACCAATCGTAAAAGTACGATTCACATTAATGATCTATGGAATTTTACAGTACAAATCTTTAAAGGCCGTTTTCTCAAAATGAGTTTTTCCTCAGACTCTGGACCCGAAATCTCCACTTCAGCGGCACTTACAGACACCAAACCTTCCAGTTTTATTCCTGTCTATATTCTGAAGGTTTTGAGGGGATTGTTGATATATCATCCACAGCCTGATTTATACAACATTTTATTCATAAAAACAGGGCGATATTTGAATTTTTAGGGCTGGTGACAGTATTTTCTCATTTACAGAGTGATACAAAGACATATCCAAAATCCCCTCTGTAAAAACTTCTGACTCTAGTATGTCAACAAAATAAAACAAGAATTTTGAAAGGTTCTTTATCCATTGTTCAGATTTCGGTTCTGGAAATGTATGCAAATTAGCGCATATTTCATCAGATATTGCCTCATTTACATATTTAAACATAAAACTTGACAAAACTTGTAATACAAAAAATATTTGTCTTAATGTGAGTGATAAACTTGGGAAGTTTCATGGTGATATCTGTTGGTTTAAATTTCTACCCTATTCACCTGTAGTGTCCCACCTTAATGCAGTTTGTGTGTGTCCGTGTGTGTGTGTGTGTGTGTGTGTGTGTGTGTGTGTGTTGTGTGTGTGTGTGTTGTTGTTGTGTTGTTGTATTGGTGTGGGCCGTGTTGTTAACTCCCAGCATGCTTTGCTCCGCTGTGCTGTGCTGCAGGTGATGGGCGTGCTGGCGGATGAGAAGTGCTCTCAGGGTCAGAGAGTCTCCGGGATCCTGGTGAAGAGAAACTTCAGTTACCACATCCTGACGCCGTCCGACCTCTCCAGTCAGTCTGCGTGTGTGTGTGTGTGTGTGTGTGTCTGTGAGACTGTGTGTGTGTGTGTGTGTGTGTGTGTGTGTGTGTGTGTGTGTGTGTGTCAAACACTTATTATAATTGATGAATGTTTAATGTTTTTGATCCGTCATCAAATGTTTCAAGCTGCTTCTGTCACAGAAACTAAACCTCAACATCTGGACTGATTGGTTGGTTGATAGAAAGAAAGAAAGAAAGAAGTAAGGAAGGAAAGAAAGAAAGAGTGAAGGAAATAAAGAAAGAGTGAAGGAAAGAAAGAAAAAGAGAGAAAGAGGTGGAAAGAAAGACAATAGCTGGGTTTCCATCCAAGTCGTATTGAATTTAAAAGCGGATTTTGTGAAAATGCGCAAAAAGCAAATGCGAATTTATGCCCGTTTCCATTCATTAGTGTTTTGCGATTAGGAGGAGTGCACCGTGAGATTACGTCATAAGAGAGCGTGAATGTATCCAACAGTTGACACTCAGCTGACACTCAACATCATGGACAATTTACGTACTTTCCAGACTATAGATGCACCTGTATAAGCTGCACCAGCTACATTTTAAAAGAAAATACATATAGCCTATAGGCCGCACTTGAATATAAGCTGCAGGTTTTCATGTTGTAACATGAGATATTTACACAGAAAGACAGTCGGGAACTGCCAAGTCCGCTCGCTTTTCCGCTGTTCTGGTTATGCTCCTCTCGCCCATGTGCATCTGTTTACATACGAAGCCGGTGAAAAATCAATAAGTTACATAACGATGTTACGGCGTGTGTTTGTGTAGTCTTAACCGTCATAAACAAAAGATTATGGGTTACGGAGCGCGTTTGTGTCGCGGTGCAGAGAGGAGAGCTGGGAGACCGGGGCGTCGCTGGGTGAAGTCCAGCAGCTTCACCCACAAACTCTGCCTCAATTCGCATAATCTGTTTCCATCACAAAAACTCGCATTTCCTTTATCGATACGCTGACAAATCCACCCCCTCCAAGCGTATAAACTTTTATGCGCATTTACTGCCTTTATTCGAATTTCTGGCGTTTCCATTCAAGTATTTATGCGCATTTTCACAAAATGCGCATAAGAAAAGGTGGATGGAAACCCAACTAATGAAAGATTGAAAGAAAATGCAAGAAAGGAAGACCAAGAAAATAATAATCAGAAGGAAAGAAACGAAGAAAAAAGAAAGAGGGAAGATAAAGAAAGAGAGAAAGAAAAGAAACAGGAAAAAAGGAAGATCAAGAAAGAAATAATCAAAAGGAAAGAAAATAGAGAGAAAGAAAAGAAAGAAAAAGATAGTAGGAAGAAAAAGGAAAGAAGAAATACTTAGAAATACTTAAGAAAAAGAGAGGGAAGGAAATAAAGAAAAAGAGAGAAAGAGGAGGAAAGAAAGACAATGAAAAGAAGAAAAAAATAATCAAAATAATAATAAAGACAATGAAGGTAGAAAGAAAGGAAGATCAAGGAAGAAATAATCAAAAGGAAAGAAACAAAGAAAAAAAGAGAAACAAACAAAAAAGGCAAAACAAGAAAAAGATAGTAGGAAGAAAAAAGACGGACAGAAAGAGAGAAGAAATAGAAAGAAAGACAAAAGGCTACAGAAGCAAAGAAGAGAGAGAAGTGACAAAAAAGTAAAGAAAGAGAAAGACATGAACATGAAGAACGTGAAGAAAGTAGAGACATAAATGATGGAGTGAAGACTCAGAACAAGCGGCCTCCTTCTCCTCCTCCTCCTCTTCCTCCTCCTCCTCCTTCCTCCTCCTCCTCCTCTTCCTCCTCCTCTCCTCCTCCTCACCCCTCTCCTCCCTCCTCCTCCTCCTCCGCTCCACCTCCTACCTGTCCTCCCTCCTCTCCTTCTCCTCCTCCTTCTCCTCCTCCTCCTCCTCCTCTTCCTCCTCCTTCCCTCCTCTTCCCTCCTCCTCCTCTTTCTCCTCCTCCTCTTCCCTCCTCCTCCTCCTCCCTCCTCCTCCTCTTCCTCCTCCTCCTCCTCTTCCCTCCTCCTCCTCCTTCCCTCCTCCTCCTCTTCCTCCTCCTCCCTCCTCCTCCTCCTCCCTCCTCCTCCTCTTCCTCCCTCCTCCTCCTCCTCCTCCTCACCTCCTCCTCCTCCTCCTCCTCCTCCTCCTCACCCTCCTCTCCTCCTCACCTCCTCCTCCCTTCCTCCCTCCCCCTCCTCCTTCCTCTCCTTCCTCTCTCCTCCTCCTCCTCTCCTCCTCTTCCTCCTCCTCCTCCTCCTCCTCCTCCTCCTCTCCTCTCCCCCTCCTCCTCCTCCTCCTCTTCCTCCTCCTCCTCCTCTCCTCCTCTTCCTCTCCTCCTCCTCCTCCTCCCCCTCTTCCTCTCCTCCTCCTCTCCTCCTCCTCCTCCTCCTCCTCCTCCTCTTCCTCCTCCTCCTCCTCCTCCTCTACCTCCTCCTCCTCCTCTCCTCCTCCTTCCTCCTCCTCCTCCTCCTCCTCCTCCTCCCCCTCCTTCCTCCTCCTCCTCCTCTCCTCCCCCCCTCCTCTTCCTCCTCCTCCTCCTCCTCCTCCTCCTCCTCCTCCTCCTCCTCTTCCTCCTCCTCCTCTTCCTCCTCCTCCTCCTCTCCTCTCCTCCTCCTCCTCTTCCTCTCCTCCTCCTCCTCTTCCTCCTCCTCCTCCTCCTCCTCCTCTTCCTCCCCCTCCTCCTCTTCCTCCTCCTCCTCCTCTCCTCCTCTTCCTCCTCCTCCTCCTCCTCCTCCTCCTCCTCCTCCTCTCCTCCTCCTCTCCTCCCCCTCCTCCTATTCCTCTCCCCCTCCTCCTCCTCCTCCTCCTCCTCCTCCTCTTCCTCCTCCTCCTCCTCCTCCTCCTCTTCCTCCTCCTCCTCCTCCCCCTCCTCCTCCCCCTCTTCCTCTCCTCCTCCTCTCCTCCTCTTCCTCCTCCTCCTCCTCTCCTCCTCTTCCTCCTCCTCCTCCTCCTCCTCCTCCTCCTCCTCTTCCTCTCCTCCTCCTCTCCTCCTCTCCTCCTCCTCCTCCTCTCCTCCTCTTCCTCCTCTTCTTGCTTTTCCTTCCTCCTCCCCCTCTTCCTCTCCTCATCCTCTCCTCCTCCTCTTCCTCTCCTCCTCCTCTCCTCCTCTTCCTCCTCCTCTTCCTCTCCTCCTCCTCCTCCTCTCCTTCCTCCCCCTTCCTCTTCCTCCTCCTCCTCTCCTCCTCCTCCTCTTCCTCCTCCTCCTCTTCCTCCTCCTCCTCCTCCTCTCCTCCTCCTCAGACTACACCGACCTCGCCATGGGAACGGTGAAGCAGACTCAGGCGATCCCGTTCACTGGACCGATCTCTCTGCTCGTCACGCAGCTGCGCAGCCTCGCAGGTGAGTTGGCTCCGCCCCCTTCGTCCTCTAACTCCTCCTCCTCCTCCTCCTCCTCCTCCTCCTCCTCCTCCTCCTGCAGTAGCATAGATATACCCCCAATTCCAATCCGCCCCCTAAAGACTCCTTAAAGCCCTGAACCCTCACTGACTAAAGTGACGTCAGCTGTAAGTGACAGAGTGTGAGAGTCTGTGAGGGTCCAGATGCTGTAAATATGAATGGAACAGCACTTACCCACTCTCACGACACGTTACCTTGACAACAACATGTTGTTGACTCCGGTCTTGGACCAATAATTTACCGTACTTTCAACGCTCACAAGGTGTGTGAGGTGGACGGACTCAAAACAAAATGTTCCCGGATCAGATCTGATCAAATCATCATCAATAATCACAAACTGCACGTTAATACTGACAGTAAACTTCTTCTTTTCTTTTTTCTTTCTTTCTTTTTTTTTTGGTTGTTGCTCCTGTCCATTAACAATAAAGGGACAGCGGAGCTCTCTCTGTCCACGTGTGTTAATTTACTTCTTTTTTTTTTTAACACTCGCGTTCCGACGGCATCTCATGTGTTTGACTTCACAACGCTATGAACTGTGGGTAATTCCCCTACCCCTAGGGTAAGGGGGCAGTAAGGGCTCATTCACTGACTCACTGACTTGATGATCTGACAACGGAACAGCCCTCACACACTCACGGACTTCCCGTGAACGCGCCTCTAAGTCAGTGAGTCCGTGAGGGGTCGGCTTGGAATTGGGCCATAGTATATACTGACTAGATGCCGCGTTCTGCTTCTCAGCGTACGTCAACACGGCCGCCATCTTGGTCCGGGGTTCTGACCATAGACATAATATACATCTGACCAGCAGTCAGACCGGTCAGACCCTTGTAGAACTAAGTTCAGTGTGTTTATGCATGTGGGTGTGTGTCTGAGTATGTAAGTGTATGTTTAATACATTAAAAAAAAATTATAAAGATTTTTTGTTGTTGTTGTATCATAAACATATGTCTGACATTTATAATAAACCAAACGGCTTGAAAATCGGTTGAATATTCAGTGAGTTATGGCGATTTTAATGGTTAATAGACGTCTGCCTCTGTTGACTAGTGCAGTAAGTAGACACGGCTTCCCCCTGACCAAGATGGCCGCCGCGTTAACGCATTCCACTCAATAGAGTTGCCTAGGAACGCGGCATCTAGTCAGTATATATATATATCTATGCTGCAGTAGAGGCTGTAACTTCCTGTTTCCTCTGTGTGGAATCGGCTTCAGGAGACGGACCACCAATACCTTTATTGGTTGATTGTTTTTGTACTTGATTTGTCTATAAAACAAAAGTTTGAGTTCTTCACAAGGAAAATAAACATTTGTCCAGAGAGAGAGAGAGAGAGAGTCACTGAGTTTCTGTCCTCGAAGATAAAAAAGTGAGTTAATGTGAGTGAAACAACAATGACATCATCAATACTGCAGATAATTTATCAATCATCTTGTTTTCTATGAAACAAAATGAAGGTTAAAATCATCAAAAATGTTCGTATTGTTAAATAAAAGCAGAAAATTGTTGCATTTTAGAAACTGGAGGCAGAATTTTTTTTTTTTCTTTCATTAATTTAGATTTTCTACAATAATTTATCTGCAAAATATTTTAATTATTGATAAATAATTTAGAGTATTTTCTTTTTTACACTAACTTTAATATTTTTTTGGCTACAGGTTTTATGTTTTTATGATGCAAGTCGATCTCATCTTGGTCTGAATATTGATATTTTTAGATTAAAATATAAAAATAAAATCACCAGAGATTAAAATAGTCAATAAATTACATTAAAGCAGAATATTTAAAAATGTTTTTGACAAAATAATGATCCATTAATGAGAACCATGAGATCTTGCTGAAAGCTCAGGAAGAAACATGAGTTGATAAAATATCAGAATATCAATAAAAACTCTTTATCGATCAGCACTTAAAATCAGACAGTAGAACGTTTTATTGTGAAAGGGCAGACTGAGCGGACGCCTCAGTCCGACGACGACACAGTGACGTTAACAACATGACTCTCAACCGACCTTTAATTGGATCAATACAGACGATCGTCAGCATGTACATAACACACAGACACACACATCACAGTGTACAGGACTCAACACACACACACACACAGTATCAGATAGACACAATATTAAAAATACTGACAAGTGCATTTGAATACCACAGAAGAGAAGAGAAGGCACTTTGAGCTCTGACATGTCAAAAATAAACATTTAAAACGATAATATGGCTTCAATCAATCAACAAAAAAACAAAAAAAACACAAAACTTACCACAAAATAAATCTGACACAGTAAAAACATGTGATGAGAATAAACTCTGGTACCAAACAGCTCGAGTGACACAAACCAAACAGCTGAAAACACTCTGAAGTTTAACATCTGTGTCTTTATCCCCCCCCCAAAAAAAAAACAGACACAGTCACAAAAATAAAAGCAACAAAAGCAACAACACAACGATATTTTATACAAAGATATATATATATACACACAGTAATAATAATAATCTGCCCTCGTACAGTAAGAAACTAACAGGTGAAATGTTCAGATAACTGACCTCAAACCAGGATAAAATAAAATAACAGGGAGGTGTTTTAAAACTGTTTAGGTTAGGACAATTTTATACTGAAGTTTTAAGTTTTTCCTTTATTTTTATTAAGTGATTTAACATTTTGTCTATAAAAATTTACAAAATAGTAAAAAAAAAAAAATGCCCAATGTAACTTAAAATGTATCAAAAGTCCCTTCAATCAAATATTCAATTTATTATAAAAAAAAAAACAGTTGAGCCATCCATTTATCAATCACAATTATTGACTGAAAAACGACTTAAATTATTTGTTTCATTGCTGATCAACATTCAATCAATTAATCAGCTTATTGTTGCAGATGTGATACACAGTAAATAAAATTGATTGACAGGTTTTAGTGGTTTTAAGGAGATGATGAACATTTATGTGATATAAAATACAGTCTCATGTAGCTCAGTGGGTCGAGTTGAAGGCACTTAACACTGTCAAGTTCAAGGGTTCGATTCCCACTGAGTCTTAAAACAGAAACACTTTTTAACCCTTTAAACTCTCCAAACCTATTTTAACCCTATTTGTACTTTATTAATATAATTTATAGAATATAAAAACATTTTGATCCTTAAAAATAAAACTTTGACCTCTGTGTTTTTGACTTTTACTGTTTTTTTATTTGGCAGCTGCACGTGTCATTGACTCTCAGTGCACTTTGACCTTTTGAAGCTGCAACTAATAATCATTTTGACTATTAATTAATCAATTAGTCTATCACACAGTAAAAAAAAAACCAATTGATTCTGATGTAAAGACAAAAAAAAAACATCAAATAACCACAAATTAGAAGTTGACAACGTCAAATCTTTGGCATTTTTTGTGCTGTTGTGATAAAATATATAATATTTCTAAAGCTTTTAACAACATTATCCATTATTACAACATGTTGTGTTGATGCTGTTTCTATAAAATGCTGGTGACAAACACTTTGTCTCAATAGCGTCAGTTAGAAATAAATGTTTTTCTCTCATTAGACAGAAACTCGTGCACATAAATGATTGTCATATTGAAGTTGAACCTTTTTAAAACATGAAGTTCAACTCAGCAACAGTTTGACTGATGACTGAGCTACAACAAGCGTTACATTTGGCCTTTAGGGAACTAAAACGAGAGCCGGGCTTCAGCTATAAAAGTGAACGACGACTTTATGTAACAGAAATAAACGTGTAACATTCAGGAGCAAAAAAAAATCTTTGGTGGGACGTTCAAGAACTAAAAACGGACGTAGGAGCGTACAGTTGCTGGTCGTATCGTGTAGTGTGTCATCAGAAGACGAGTTGGTCTGAGTTTGTACGGTGGCTGGCGGGGACCAATCGGAGCTTTAGCGACATTTTATTGGACGAATAAAAGTACTGAACAGATGATCGATCACCACAGTTAAACACAGTTTGATTGTGGAAGCAACATCTGATCTGAGCACCGTTCAATCAGCACCAACGACGGTTTGATACCTGGAGAAGGTTCGATACCCAGCAGCGGCCCCTCGCTGCCACAGCTTCAACAGGACAATATGTTAGTTCGAGTCACTAAAGGACGTTAAAGAGACGCGGAGAGGACGGACGGAGCAGCGATTTGAAACCACGGTCTGACCACACAGGAGGACGACTGGAAGGAGACGTTTTGTTTCTTTTTCTTTCTCTTATTATAATTAGGGATCAACTCATATGGTTTTATCAGGGCCGATACTGATACCGATCATTAGTAATCAAGGAAACCGATATTTAACCGATATTCATTTGCAGTAAAAATGAAAACTTTGGTGTCAGAATTTAAAAATAACACACCAGGGATCAGACTGAATACAGTCAACAGTTTGTTTCTGTTTTGTTCACTGTGAAAACCTTTGGGACATTGTTAAACAGCCAAGAGAGACGGCTTCGTTAGAGCCAAAGGAGTGCGTTTATGCGTTTAAAAATACATTTATTTTATTGGTTATCGGTGAAAAAAAACGGCCGATATCGATTATCAAAAAAAAAAAGGGAAATATCGGTCGATAATCGGTTGAACTCTGATTGTAATTAAATTCATTAAAAACGTTTTTCTGATTGAATGTGTCTCCATGTGACCAGACTGAGATCTGCTGCAGCAACAAAGCGTCAGTGCGGCGGCTTCAGGACGGAGCCGCTTTAAGAAAATAAAAAATAAGTCGTAAAAGTTTGTGAAACCAGCACAGGAGGACGTGAGCGGGACAAACCGGGCGCCGTCCGTCCCGTCCCGTCCCTCAGCACTGCGTCTCCTTGGTGTCGATCTGGTGTTGCCTCTGCAGCCGGAACATCAGCGCCTTCTCGCTGCGACTCACCGCGCTCGTCTCCGTCAGGTCCTCGAAGGAGCGCCGCTGCTGCTCCGAGCGCTGCGCCGGGCGGCCGAACGCCTCCTGCAGCGCCTCCTCGTCCAGGTGGGAGTCGAAGCTCGGGTCCTCCTGGATGGTGGCCATGCGGGGGGAGTCCAGAGGGGGAGGAGGGGGAGGGGGAGGGGGAGGGGGAGGGGGAGGGGCCGCCACCGCAGGAGGAGGAGGAGGATGGTGAGGAGGAAGAGGAGGAGGATGACAGCAGGAGTCTGGACCGGGGCCGAAGCCGAAGCCGGAGACCGGCGGCGTGCTGGTCTGCTGCGGACCGGACGGCTGGAAGCGCAGGTTGGTGGTCGGGAAGGTCGGAGGCTTGAAGATCCGGACGGACGCGGACTCCAGGCTGCTCAGGAGCTCGGCATTCTGGGAAAATGAACAGAGTCAGAGTCAGTTGAGTTTGATGTAGGGATGTCACGATTATAAATTTTCTTGGATAAATAATCACGGTAGTACGATTACCACGATTATTATGCATTAATTAATTTCACAACACTATATGAATGTGTAAAATCAAATATAGTCAAAATATAACTACATTATTGATAATATACACAAAATATTTTAAGTATCTATTAATATAGGACCAATTATTACTCCCCCAGAGGAAGTATTTGAAATATTGAAGTCATTAATTGTCATCTATACCAAATGTTTGAGTTTATTTTAATAATTTTTTACATTTTATTATTACAAATGGCACACTGACATTTAAATTCCTACCAATTTAATGTTACGTGAGGTAAATGGACCAGTTTCTGTGCATTTACCTTTACTTTGGCGCCACATCTGCCGATACGGTTCCGACAATCTTTTTTGGAGAGTGACAGTATTTAGAAATCTTTACGATTGATTAATTGTGGCGTTTAATACCACGATTAATTGTGACAATAAGTAATCGTGACATCCCTAGTTTGATGGTTAAAGATGAACTCTCTGTGTCTCTAACCCTCCTCTCCTCCATGTGCGTTTGTTTTCAACAACGAAGCCGGTGAGAAATCAATCCATGGAGCGGTGGATAACGTTATTTATCATCTACCATGTTACCATGTGTATATCTGTGTAGTCTTATCTGTCATAAACAAGAGATTACGGGTTACGTTTGTGTGGCGGTGCCGCAGAGACGAGAGCTGGGACACCGGGTCGGAGGCTCTGATCTTACAAGGTTGGTTTTCAGCCAAGAGACGCTAGGTGGAAGGCAGAGAGCCTCCATTCTCCCAGGTAATGATTCGTATCAGACATATTTCCTCCTTTTGCTGCAATTTCATTACATTAATTGTGAAAAACAAGTAATTGTGACATCCCTAAAATACACACAATCAGATACTCACACTGGGGAAGAACAGAGACTTTGTGGTTTGCTCGTATTGTTTATCCAGCTTCTTGTCCTGAGAGAAGAAGATAAAGAAGAAACTTTATTAATCCTGAAGGAGGTTGTTCACAGAAGAAAAGACAAAAGACAAGAGTAAACTAAACTAATCTCTGCACATCTTATAAAATATATATTTAAATGACTGTCCACCTGATCTAAAGACAGGAAAGACTTTATCATCTTCAGATTCTGGCTGTAGCACCTTAATCCCTTAATACTCATGAAAATACAGTTCTAATACGTCTCTGTAACGCGTCAGTCAGACAGTGTGACTGAGTGTAGTTTAGTTTAGTTCCTGACAGAGACAGAACGGAGCGACTCACCACACAGTGGACCAGGATGCTGATAGGAACCCAGAAGAGCAGAGAGAACGCCACCACCGACCCCACGATGTTGTCGGCCAGAAACTTCCCAAACGTGTTGATGTCCAGTTTGTCGATGAAGTCCCACAGACGCTCCACCACGTCCTGCACCTGCTTCATGCACTTCCCCTGCAGGAGACACACACACACACACACACACATTGACACATCCTGCTCGTCTTCACTCAGTGGGTCTCATTCATGAAACGTGAGTAAATCTGTGTGTAGATTTGCACATAAAAGCTCACTCTACTAAAACTCTACTCCGGATTCATGAACGGTGCAGGAAACTCAGATTTGATCGTAAACACGTGTGTAACTTCATGAATGCCAACCCATCGTAAACTAACAACACGCCCCCAGTGATCAGCAATTAGCATAGATCTCCATACATGAATAGCCATATAAGGAGATCCTGACCACCATATTAGGAGGTAGGTGCAACCTGTTCACCTGCGGCCATGACGCAAACGAGGAAAGAGGGAGAGAGAGAAAAAAAGAGAGATCACGGATCGAAGTCATTTTGGGTGAAGTGGAGTCCAGAAAAAATATGTAATTCTCTTCTGTTAGTAGTGGTGTGACTGGGACAGGTCAAAGGCTGGAGGGAAGAAACAGATTTAGTGAATTAAGTGTCCTTGGTTTATTAAAGAACCGTTTAAGAAGTAAAGCCAGAATAGTTCGATATGAAACTTAAAAAAAAAAACAAAAAAAACACACAACTACAGAGCTACAGCAGCGACGGGAGGAGGAGGCTCTTCACAGCCTCAGCTGTAGAGGAGCATGGTTGTATCAACACATGAAGTTATAGGCAGGTTATATTGTTACAGAAGCACCAGCCGTCTGTCACAGCTCCATCCAAACCGGTGCCGACTGCGCTGCTGCGCAGGGTGAAGTGTGCGCCCACCGAGCGTATTGTAGCAACACAAATACGTTTTTTTTCCGGTTTTATATCAGATTATTATCATCATTAGATGGAGCCTTGACGGGTTTGTGCGTGTCCGATCCCTAAAACGTCTCTCTCTCCAAATATTTGTAATTGTTTGTCATGTTTAAATTACGTGTTTCAAAGGCGTCGGCGTATTTTGAACATGAGAGAGAGTATAATACGGATTAAAATTGTAATTTTCAACAGTGACAAGCAGTATTTATTTGCATTCCTACATTTACACAAGCGCTACACACAGTCCGGAGCAGGTGTAGATTTTGTGAGTAGCTACGAAAAAATCAGCACTACTAAAAGATTGATGAATGCGGAAATCCACGTAAATTTGCGCTGCTCAGGGTTTACACACAAATCCGTGCTGCTCACGTTTCATGAATGAGACCCAATGTGTTTACATGCACAGCTAGTTTAGCCTCTCGTCTGATTTCCCAACTGGGGAAATCGAATAGTTGATGGAAACTTGTCCTCCTCCTCAACACTAGGTGGTGAGATGCGTTGTTCCAGCAGGTTAATACAGCCATCTTTCCCTTTTTTCTGTCACCTAGTAAATAACTGGATGTAAATAACTAAGAGTTCTCAACTAGCGTTCCTGGCTGGATGCGCCGGGTAAAAATATGTACAAAAGACTTGAGTCGTGTCGGGCCTCATCCTGTCGCTGGTTGTACTGTGTTGTTTATTGTGAAATGAACTGAACTGTTTTTTTGCTCTGGTTTTGGCTGCATCTTAGTGCCGTCTCTACTCAGATTCAGATTCAAAGAGTTTATTGCCATGCCAACAAGTAAAATCGAGTTGATAGGAATGTGTCTTGGTTTTTGCTCTCACAGAAAAACAATACAGTACTCCCACCACATACACCACAATAAATAATACACACAATGCCGTACAATGCAATGTACGGGGAGGACAATACCCAGCAGCGTCACATTCAGCATAAGTGCCAGTGCGAGGAGAAAGTGCAAGTGATCAGTGCAAATTCAAATGTATGATGGCTTGGAGGTAGGTGCTGTCTCTAAAACGAGATGTTCTACATTTGATACTTCTGTATCTCCTGCCTGATGGGAGGAGATTAAAGAGGTAGTGTGCTAGGTGAGAGTGATCTGCTATAATTTTATTGGCCTTTCTGATGAGTCTAGTTGAGTAAAGTGATGTAAGTGAGGGAAGTCTACTGCAACCGATGATCTTGGAAGCTCGGCGCACTACTCTCTCTAGCCGGGTTTTATCCTGTGCGGTTGTGTGACCGTACCAGAGCAGCATGGAGAAGGTGAGTATGCTTTCAATGGTAGACCTATAGAAGTGGGTCATAGCTGGTCGACTAACCCTAAATTTCTTGAGCTGCCGCAGGAAGTAGAGTCGCTGGTGGCGCTTGTTAATTATGAGACTGGTGTTGAGCTCCCATGAAAGGGATTGATGGATTGTGGTCCCGAGGAACTTAAAGGAAGTGACCCTCTCTCCACTTCTTCTCCATTGATGGAGAGAGGGAGGAGGGGAGTGGCCTTCTTTCTAAAATCAACAACCAGCTCCTTAGTTTTTGAGATGTTGAGTATGAGGTTGTTGTTGTTCTCACACCACCTCACTAGCTCCTCCTACTGTTGTGACACATGCGCACATGTCCAGTTTCAGTCAGATGAAGGCGTTTACATGCAGAAGAAAATCAGTTTACAATCACATTATCTGGAGAAGTCGGACTAACACGTTTACATGAACTTTAGTCGTCCAGTGATAGACGGATTAAGGTCATTGCTGTGTCTCAATACGAATACTTCCATACCTCCACTAACTATTTTGAGTATGCAAGCGCATCTCACTTGGCCAGTTTGTCAAAACGCAGTGTACTGTAAGAACCCGGATGGTGCTCTCGCGGCGTAATCCCCGCATCGCATTAAACAGGCGTTCATTATTGCTAATTGAAATTACAAACAAAACGAGCCGGTAGATGTGTTGACAGGCAACAATGGCGTCCAAAAAAGACAAAGACGTCGGAAACTGTTGCAATCGTTAGTTCCAGTAAGTGCACAACGACAGTATTCGATTTGAGACAAAACTTACTGTCAAAATTTGTGCCCTACAGAAGTAAGTACGTGGTGTAGATAGTAAACTACACACAACTGTTGTATAAGCATACTGAATGTGTTTTAAAGCTGCCTTATGTGTGTGTGTGTGTGTGTTTCCACTCACCGCTCCGTCACAGAAGCCCACGGTGCAGGGTTTCCCTTTACGCAGGAACAGGAAGTTGCCCGTCTTGTCCTGGTAGGGGGCGCAGATGCCGCTGGTGCTCCGGCAGCAGACTCTGCACGACGCGTTGGTTTCTATAGAGACGAGAGGGAACAGATACAAGACTGAGACGGATGCATCATCATCATCATCATCATCATCATCATCACCACCACCACCTTGGTCTCACGCCGGTGTGGTCGTTACCGTTGCAGGCGCAGGGCTGCAGCTTCAGGACGGCCTGACAGAAAGGAACGCACTCCCCGTCCAGACACTCGCCGCTGTCCAGACACGCCGTCTTATCGGGAGCGTTTTCAGGAGGAGGACACTCGCTGCTGTTTCCTGTCACAACACACATAACAACACACACACACACTGGGTCTCATTCATGAAACGTGAGCAGCACGGATTTGTGTGTAAACCCTGAGCAGCGCAAATTTACGTGGATTTCCGCATTCATCAATCTTTTAGTAGTGCTGATTTTTTCGTAGCTACTCACAAAATCTACACCTGCTCCGGACTGTGTGTAGCACTTGTGTAAATGTAGGAATGCAAATAAATACTGCTTGTCACTGTTGAAAATTACAATTTTAATCCGTATTATACTCTCTCTCATGTTCAAAATACGCCGACGCCTTTGAAACACGTAATTTAAACATGACAAACAATTAGAAATATTTGAAGAGAGAGACGTTTTAAGGATCAGACACGCACAAACACGTCAAGGCTCCATCTTATGATGATAATAATATGATATAAAACCGGAAAAAAAACGTATTTGTGTTGCTACAATACGCTCGGTGGGCGCACACTTCACCCTGCGCAGCAGCGCAGTCGGCACCGGTTTGGATGGAGCTGTGACAGACGGCTGGTGCTTCTGTAACAATATAACCTGCCTATAACTTCATGTGTTGATACAACCATGCTCCTCTACAGCTGAGGCTGTGAAGAGCCTCCTCCTCCCGTCGCTGCTGTAGCTCTGTAGTTGTGTGTTTTTTTTTGTTTTTTTTAAAGTTTCATATCGAACTATTCTGGCTTTACTTCTTAAACGGTTCTTTAATAAACCAAGGATACTTAATTCACTAAATCTGTTTCTTCCCTCCACGCCTTTGACCTGTCCCAGTCACACCACTACTAACAGAAGAGAATTACATATTTTTTCTGGACTCCACTTCACCCAAAATGACTTCGATCCGTGATCTCTCTTTTTTTCTCTCTCTCCCTCTTTCCTCGTTTGCGTCATGGCCGCAGGTGAACAGGTTGCACCTACCTCCTAATATGGTGGTCAGGATCTCCTTATATGGCTATTCATGTATGGAGATCAATGCTAATTGCTGATCACTGGGGGCGTGTTGTTAGTTTACGATGGGTTGGCATTCATGAACTTACACACGTGTTTACGATCAAATCTGAGTTTCCTGCACCGTTCATGAATCCGGAGTAGAGTTTTAGTAGAGTGAGCTTTTATGTGCAAATCTACACACAGATTTACTCACGTTTCATGAATGAGACCCACTGTGAATAGAGCACTGGAAAAGCGAGTAACGACACGCATTGGTCCAATGGAAGCGCCTCCTGATGGCGGAATATGGGTATTGCAAAAGCGCCCAAGAACTGACATCTCTGCATTGTTGGTGAATGAGCAAGTGTGGTATTTTCAATAATTTAAGGACATTTATAGATCACCCACGTTAATAGCATCATTGAGGATCCTTTACAGATAAAAGAGTAAAAAACAACAGTTGTCTACATGAATGTTTCAATCTACATTTTGTAATAAACAAATTATAAGTATAATTTGATATGAAAAACAAAAACACGGCCGTTTTCATCAATTTACAAGCAAGTGGGCAACACACATACATTGGAGTGAATGAGTTTTCTGGGCACTTTTGCAATACCCATATCCTGCCACTCGGGGCGCAAAACCCTTACCACGGGAGTCAATGGTGGTGTCGTTACTCTCTTTTCCAGTACTCTAGTTGTGAAGACAGAACCTGTGACCTTTGACCTTTTGTGTGTGTGTGTGTGTGTTCACCTGTGCAGTAGGAGTGTCCCTTGCAGGTGGCATCGATGGGTTCCTGACAGACTTCACCCACGGCCTCGAACATGCAGTTTTTGCAGCACGCACTGTTCCTGTCACTGAACGCAAACACAAGACGATGAGAAATATTACAACTGTTGCAATAACTGATCGGGTTTGGATTCAATTGATTTGATTGGTTTTGTTTCCCTCTGACCTGCACTGAACTCCCGGCACCAGCCTGCAGTTGGCGGTGCAGCAGGGGTCGGAGTTGATGTGCAGGAGGCCGGGGTCGCACTCCTCGCCCTGCTCCACGCGGGAGTTCCCGCACACGTTGATGTTTCTCTCCTTGAAGCAGGACGGCGCCTTCGACCTCAGGCGCTTCACGATGGAGCGTTTACTGCAGTTGGAGAAAAGCTGGACGCACGGGAGAACAGAGTCATCAGAGTGAGTGTTTGGCCTTAGAGTAAAGAAGGATTTTTATACGGGTAGAAATATGTGTAAAAAAAATCATTATTTAATAAAAAAATATCATAATTATAGCTCTTTTTTCCTTCTTCTTCTTTTTATTTTTATGGCACAGCTGCATTTTAATCTACAGACTTGACAAATTAGAAGGTTTTTGTTATGGTGTTCCCCTCGACTGAAAACATCAGCCTGATTCTTACTTTATTATTTAAAGCAGAAGTAAGTGATATATTTGTGTTAATATAAGTCTTAAATAGTTATATCTTCCGACAGCAATCACTTACATAGAGTGTTTGGACTGAAACACGGGTCTGTCAGTCACTCTGCTCTGCTCTGAGCCGAGGAGAAAACATTTATCGTATCCTACAGTTTTTATCCAATGAGGAGAGAGAACGGCATGCAGGGCTGTGTGTGCAGCCAAGGAACGCCGTGAATGTGGCGACGTAGGGACGAGGACTGTTATGGTGCGTTCAAGGAAACTCGTATTTTTCCGACCGTGAAGTCGTACCAGTTCGATCTGGTACGAGTTCACCGGTCGGAAGTTACGAGTGGCCGTTATAGTGACTTTCACCGGTAAAACAGGTTGGAAAAACACGAGTGGGTTGCCTGGAACGCTACAAAGTCGTAAGTCGTGACTTGAAGCTGTAATTTACGATTTCAAAAGCCGGCCTGGAACGCAGCATTAGTGAAAACGACCGGATCACTTACTTCTGCTTTAAAAATCATATGAAATTATAAAAAAAATCTAAATATTCAAGCTCTATCAAACAATTATTTCCATTATTAATCAATCTGACGATTATTCTCTCATGTATTCCGATGTTTTCTTATGCACCTGAACACATCACGCTGTGTTGTAACTGTGTGCTCACTCCAAAAACGCCATGAGCGTCATAGGCAGTGAGTCGTTGAATCGTTGAGCTGCGTCCAGAGCGTCAATTTCAGAAATTGAGAGAAGCTCAACTTCATGCAAATGAACAGTGTCGCCACCGAAGCAGCAGCCAATCGCAGACCAGGATTCTCACAGCAGAGAGGCGTCTATAACAGGGTTTATACAGGAACCTTGAAGTTAATTTTAATACCTTTTTAAGACTTTTTCAAGACCTTCTCAATATTTTTCAACACCTCACCGCCACTTCAAGCTGTAACCATTCACATCACTTAAGTTAACAGTTTTAGTTTGTGATAAAGACTAGAATTCAAAATAGGTTAGGATAATAGATCAAAGGCAAAGTTTATCAAAAAAAAACATTGCTCCACTCTCAAAAAACAAAAACAACAATCTTCTTTTCTTTTTTATGAACCGGTTTATCTTTGTTTTTTAATAAAATGAATAAATTCACACACTTTCACAATGTTTTTTAGGACTCAAACTCTTGGACAGCTATTCAGAAAAAATACCTTCAAAATTTAAGACTTTATAAAGTCATGAAAAGACCTTTTAATACTTTTTAAGGGTCTTACTTTTCCCAAAATTGATTTATCACCTTTTAATACTTTTCAAGACCCCGCGGATACCCTGGATAAACCCTTTGGTGTGAATGTGCAGTAAAGATGAAGGTCGGGGGGGGTCGTCACCTTGTTGTTGACGTGGTCTCCGCTCACGGCGATGGGGTACATGACGTACTTCCCGCCCTGGTCCTCTCGGGGGGCGCAGTACGGGATGTTGTCGGGGTCGTGCTCCGCTCCGAAGTTGTGTCCGAGCTCGTGGGTGGTGACCAGGTCGGCTTCCTGCGGAGACGACGACAAACTGTTGCTGGAGGAGTCACAACATCATCGTCATCATCCGTCGATCAGCTCATAAAACAAACACTCACCTTGGTCAGGATGGTTTTCCCATAATTCTTAGTGCTGGTCAGACCCGTGTTGAGGAAGATTGTTCTCTGTTCGTTTGTGGATGACGGACACGCTGCGGAGACACAACAACAACATTAAAGGGATAGTTCAACATTTTGGCAAACTGGCCCATTGCCATAATCGCTATAGTCATAGCAGTAGGTTCGTTACCTTTAATTGTCGGTGCAAGCTATTTTTAGAACGGAGGAGCAGAGCCATGAGCTGCTCAGAGCTACGCTATGGAGGCTAAAGGAATTTCTTGGTTTCCCTCATCAAACTCATCAAATACACAATCCCAAAACTCCAAAATGCTTTTGTGGACAAGTTGTGACCTGCACATTCACCACGCTATGAGATAATAACACAACGTTATGAAACGGAGCCGTTTTCAAGGTAAATACAGAGTCTGCTTGCTGAAAAACTGTCCCTGAACGCAACGCGCATCAGCGGTTTTGCATGAATTTACCTCTAAAACGGCTCCGTCTGGTAACGTTCTGTTATTATCTCATAGCGTGGTGAATGTGCAGGTCACAACTTGTCCACGACAGCGTTTTGGAGTTGTTGGATTGTGTATTTGATGAGTTTGATGAGGGAAACCAAGAAATTCCCTTAGTCTCCATAGCATAGCTCTGAGCAGCTCGCCGCTCTGCTCCGCCGTTCTAAAAATAGCTTGCACCGACAATTAAAGGTAACGAACCTACTGCTATGACTATAGCGATTATGGCAATGGGGCAGTTTGCCAAAATGTTGAACTATCCCTTTAACAACAACAACAGGCTGTGATTAGTCACCAGCAACCAACAAGTCCTTTCATCACAGGACGTGAATGTTACGCAGTGAAAATACGAGTGAGGTCGATTTTTCTGAGCTTTCTCCCTGCGAACAAACGCATCAGCCAATCATGTCGCATGGAAAGGAGTTACGTCACAACACCATGCAGGGTATATACAGGAATCTTGAAGTTAATTTAAATACCTTTTTAAGACTTTTTCAAGACCTTATCAATATTTTTTAATACCTCACCGCCACTTCAAGCTGTAACCATTCACATCAATGACACTTTTAACTTGACAGTTTTAGTTTGTGATTAAGAAGGTAGACCACTTACAACAGAATTCAAAATAGGCTGGGATAATAAATCAAAAGAAAAGTCTATCAAAAAAGAAATATTGCTCAACTCCCAAAAACAAAAACTACAATCACGACAGTCATGACATGTGCCTCAGCTCGTTTGATTTTGTTTCTAGTAGGGCTGTAGCCGATATCCGAGTACTCGAGTACTCGCTCGACTTGGCCGGCATCCAAGTGCCATTTCACTACTCGGATCCCTTCAAAATGTAAGACTTTATAAAGTCGTGAAAAGACTTTTTAATACTTTTTAAGGGTCTTAACTTTCCCAAAATTGATTTATTACCTTTTAATACTTTTCAAGACCCCGCAGATACCCTGCCATGACAACAATATCAACAACCTGTGTCTCTCACTAGCCTGTCTTGTTGGACAAAGGGACACGAACGTAACAAATGTGCAGCTCGGCGGTCAGGACAGTGATGAGACAGTGAGCTGCTGTGTTGGAAGTCGTACAGTTGGTAACAAGACGACAGTGACCATGTTTCCACCCACTTGTCGATCAAATTATCTGGAGATCAATAAAAACATTAATTTGAATAATGCCGGCTCAAGTGCGTTTCCATCTAAGAACTTTAAATTGAATAAAAAGCCGTGCGTAATAATGACGTCGATCATATTAGTGTATCAAATTGTTTTCTTACTAAATCATAAAACAGAAGGACGTCCATCATTCATCATTCATTGTTAACCGATTATCCGAGGTCTGGCAGCCAGGTTAAGTTGGTAAATACGGTATTGCACAAGTAATGCGACATGCCTGTTATCAGAAGACAGTGGTGTGTAAACACGGTTTTGATGCAGATGCACTATGTGTTAAATACTACAGACACTGGAGGGACCTCTCACCGGTGGTTTGTGAACGGCAGCGCCTGTTCACCTGCATCTCACTCCCGCCGTGTCTTTGAACAGCTGGGAATTAATACAAAGCGGAATTGACATTAAACACGATCGCAACTCACATCTGACATCCGACAGACCTGTTTCCATCGGCAGTTCTCGCATAAACTTTGTATTGATCAAGAGAAAATCCGATGTGATTTATCGATATTCACGACATTCGATCAAACATTAAGGAGTTTTAAATTCGATAATGCTTAATGCGAATAAAAACGTGTGGATGGAAACATGGATAGTGACTCAGCAGGTTTGGCTAATGTAAACAAACTGGTGTTGAGTACATGAGGCTTAATCAATGAGTAGGTGTGTGTTGTACAGTTTTAAGGCAGGATCTGGAAGCAAATAACCACCCGATGTGAAACTTTGGTTTATAATTGTCGTGTCTGTGATATATTTGCATCGAAATATTTGGCGGCGAATATTTTCCATCAAAACCATTCAGACCGTGTAATGTTAAAGGCTTTAACTCTGGTGGCGGTGACTCTACCTTTGGAGCAGAGGCCTCCGGGGATGTCGGGTTTGGACGGGGCGACGTAGGCCAGCCCCAGCGTGCCCTCGTCAAAGTCCTGGTAGGTGAAGAGGTGAGCCAGGCAGACGTTGGACGCCTTCTCTGCGATGTCCACGCTGAACTGCTGCAGGAGGACGGACCCACAGAGACAGCGTTCAGTAGGGCTGGGACGATATGCTTTTCTCCCGATTCGATTCTTCTACGATTTTTTTGGATGGCGATTCGATTTAAATTGCGATTCTACGATATTGCCGATTCTCTCGATTTTTAGTCTTTAGCATTTTTAACATTTATCTGCACACAAACACTGTAGGAGCCTATAAATTAACATACTCCATTATAAAGTGAACTTAAACCCTTTTCAAAACCTGTACTCTCTGTATGTAAAAAAAAAGGCTAACAAATGCACATTGCACAATATTTAAAAAAATCGATTTTGGAAAAATAAAATCGATTTAAAAATCGTCAAAAAAGATATCGCGATATGTATGTGAATCGATTTTTTCTCCCACCCCTAGCGTTCAGGTTTCAAATCTGAATTTATATCAATGATCATCGTGCTCAGTGTTCAGGTCGGTGGTTCAGTTTTTACCTCCAGCAGCTTCTTGACGTCCCAGACGCCTTCTCTGCCTCGCTCCGGACTTCCCTGCATGTTGAAGTGACTCTTTCCTGGAGCGACGGGAGTCGGACTTTTCTCTATGATGATCTGACAGGAGACACGGTCACGTTACAGCAGCTCGGTTTGGTTTTATACAGAAAGAAACTGGTGTTTTTGTAATATTCATTTTTACCACAAGAGGCTGCCACTTCAAAGGTAACACTTTATAACAAGTCCACACTATTAAGCATTAATAAATACTGAATTCTTCATCTATAACGCATGAATACTCATTAGTATGTAGTTTATAAACACAGTTAGTTCTTATCAATGATGAGTAAAACATTTTTACTGTTTATAAGATACATATTAATGAGTATTCATGTGTTATAAATGATGAATTCAGTATTTAAAGCTCAACTAATGTTTAATAGTGTGGACTTATTATAAAGTGTTACCCAAATTTTGTCTTGTAGTGAGTTCAAACTGTATTTAATGGGCTCATGATGTTAGTTTTCAGTTTTCTTTTCTGTTTAGTTTAGTTTATTCGATTAGCATTTAATCCCCTCTTCAACAAGTAAGATTTTTTTTTCCTCTTGTGCTTGTTTGCTTGTTTGTTTGTTACCTGTTTCGGTTCTGTGTTTGTTTTATGTTTGGCTTGTGTACTTGTTTGTTGTGGTGATTTTGGATTGATTTTTCAATATAATAAAATATACCGGTAATAATCTAAGGTAACAAAAAAAGAAAAACAAAAAAAACAAAAAAACAATTGAGATTTACTCTCAATATAAACAAAATACAATGAGGGATGATGCTGATCAAAAAGCTGTAGGCTGAAGCTCATGCTTTTTATACCTTTTGTGCAACTAAACGATGCCTTACTGTCAGTTTTAATTAGTAAATGTAAAAGTTGTTTTAATGTGAGTTTCAGTGTCTGGTCCACGTCGTCTCACCTGCTGGATCTGAACTCCGTAACCGATGAACTCGTCGTCCCAGGACGTGTTCCTGTAGATGTCGTCCACGCGGTCGATCAGCTCGATCTGAAAACACAGAGGAGTCGTTATCGATCTCTCAGGGAGGAGGAGGAGGAGGCGACGTGGTGACGGCTGAATGTCTGACCAGGTAGTTGAGCGTGGTGCTCTCCTCCTCGCGGCCCATGTGCTTGAAGAAGCGGTGGTCGGCCACCAGCAGCAGAGGACATGTGTTCTTCCTGTGGTCGTGGACCTGACGTTTCCCCCGGGACACAAAGTCTGAGAGAGGAGAAAGTTTATAGTTTTATATTCACTTTAATTCATGTTAATTCAATTCATGTGTATCGTTTTTAGTTTGTTATCACCTTATTGTCACAATTTATTCTCGTTAATTGAGGAGAAAAGATTTGTTTTTATTGTAGTTATGGAGGATAAATGATGTTAATGTGAACCCATCACATCCTGCAGGTTGAACTTTGTTTTTTCACATAAAATCCTTTTTTTTTTTTTTTTAACAGTAAAAACTTCACTTTAACAGCTACTTTTTTTTCCAAATTAAAAGCTCCTTTTCTTTCATTTCAATCATTTTCACCCAAAAAGCTCATCTAACTAAGATTAAATACTATTTTTTCACCTTGAAATGTTTTGTGCTCTTTTGTTCCCACTTTTCTTTCTTGCTTTTTTTTCAGATTAAATACTTTTTTCCCCCCACTTCAAACTCTTTAACAAATTAAAGCTCCTTTTTCTCCACAATAAAAGCTTTTTCTCATAAAAAAAGTGTTGTTTTTTTCAGAATGAACGCTATTTCTCACTCTAACATCTTTTTTAAATTTCAAAGCTTTGACGATGAATCACACTGGTTTTTTTATGTATTTTTTTATGAGGAAGCAGCCACAGGAAGTGAAGTGAATCATCACCACGCCCGACTGCTTCTTCTTCAGTGCATCGCAGCAGCGTCGGTTTACTGATCTGCAGCTCACCTCAGTCTGAAACCTGAAATCTACTGTAAACAAACTCCTGATGTGACTCAAACTCTGGACATGAAGTCGTCTAAATCAGTGGTTCTCAACTGGTGGGTCGGGACCCAAAAGTGGGTCGCGGACCCGTTCTGGATGGGTCGCGGACAGCTGGTCAAAAAAGTAAATAATATTTAATGCACATCTGATGTTGGACATGTCTTTTATTTTGAAAAATAACTTATATTGAAAGGCACGCGTCACATGAACACATGCAGTTGTAATGGTCCTCTTCAGTTTCTTATTAATGAGGCCTGAATGCAGTGAATCTTGTTTTGTTTTGTGGGTCTTTCTTTTGTGCAATTTGATATTTATTCACTTTTTTTGAATATGCTCTGAATGCAGAGATGCATTAGAAGTCAAATATATCATTTTGTTGGTCTCTATTTTGTGCAGTTTGATATTTTTTTATTCACTTCCGTTGTCATGGTCCTCCTAAGTTTCATTCATGTGCTCTGAAATGCACTTTTCTCAATAAAGAGCAAAATGAGTTTTTAAAGGCTTTAAAAAATAAAAAAAATCTTGGTTTGAATCCTATAAAAGTGGGTCCTGACTTAATGACCGTGGGAAAATGTGGAGCCCAGAGTGAGACTAGTTGAGAACCCCTGGTCTAAACAATCACAATCCTTCCTCCGCTGTTCCACTGACCGCCGTCGTCCTGCTCCTCCATCGCCGCCGCCGTCCTCGCGCCGTCGGGGAGGAGGTGTCTGGGGTCAGAGGTCATGTAGCCGCAGACCGACGGCTGGTGCAGTCGGCTCAGGTTCCTGATGTCGTCGGAGCGGTAGATCAGCAGACGACCATCGGGGGGCGCCGACGTGAACCTCCACAGAGGCTGAGCACAGAGGAGAGATGGGAAACATAACATATTAGTTGTTTGTTTGTTTGTTTGTGGTTAAAACACCAGACGGCGTCCTGACTTCACCTCCACGTTGTACTCGGCCTCGTCCGTCAGGATGTGAGCCGAGAACTCGTGGTCGTCGATGTGAGCCTGAACTCGAGAGTGTTCCTCCCCTGGAAGAAATAAAAAAAATAAACAGTTCAAGATTTTGTATTGTTGTCAATGAATCGCAACTTTGAACCGACACTTTCTAACTTCCCTCTCTCGGTTTCAAGGCCACCGACGCCACCGAGGCCTGGTCCACCACTTCCTGTCTGCACAATAACTTGGCTTTCGTTGGGGACTATTTTCAGTGGCGGATTAATCCACATTTGATGCTGTAGTGAGTATTCGTGGCAGTAGGACGGTGTGTGCGGGTAAAAATAAACTACAGGGTGTGTGTGTTTGAGCCGATGAAGGAACGTGTCGCTCGGTGCAACACGCTGAGTCACTCGTGTGTGTTTTTTTAAAAACAGTGGTGCTCTGTGACTCAGAGGAATAAGATCCATGAAGAAATGTGTTATTAATAATCAATGGTTCATAATCAGGAGCCTCATTACATCTGTCTCCGTCTCACCGATGACGTGTCCGGTGAAGTAGTTGTGTCTGTTGACGGGGTAGCTGTGCTGACGACCGTCCTCGTCCACGACCACGGCTCTGAAATCCTCGGTGAACAGCTCGTCGTTGGTCCTCAGGTACAGTCTGAACTGTCTGTTCAGGCAGGAGGCACAAGAAGCATCACAAATATTTTCTGCATTACAAGTTTTGTCAAATTTTATGTTTAAATATGTAAATGAGGCTATATCTAATT
The DNA here is from genome assembly GCF_045865225.1 of Trachurus japonicus. Taxonomy (NCBI): domain Eukaryota; kingdom Metazoa; phylum Chordata; class Actinopteri; order Carangiformes; family Carangidae; genus Trachurus; species Trachurus japonicus. Next base: position 6,281,436 of record NC_140930.1, on the reverse strand, counting down.
AAATATGCGCTAATTTGCATACATTTCCATCCAGAACAGAAATCTTAGAGGGATAGTTCAATATTTTGGCAAACTGGCCCATTGCTATAATCCCTATAGTCATAGCAGTAGGTTTGTTACCTTTAATTGTCGGTGCAAGCTATTTTTAGAACGGCGGAGCAGAGCCGTGAGCTGCTCAGAGCTACGCTACGGAGGCTCATGGGATTTCTTGGTTTCCCTCATCAAACTCATCAAATACACAATCCAACAACTCCACAACGCTCTGGTGGACAAGTTGTGACCTGCACATTCACCACGCTATGAGATAATAACACAACGTTACCAGACAGAGTTGTTTTAGAGGGAAATACAGAGACTGCTTGATGAAAAACTGTCCCTGAAGGCAACGCGCATCAGCGGTTTTGCATGAATTTGCCTCTAAAACAACTCTGTCTGGTAACGTTCTGTTATTATCTCATAGCGTGGTGAATGTGGAGGTCACAACTTGTCCATGAAAGCGTTTGGATAAAGGATGGATAAAGCTACTAGAGTCAGAAGTTTTTACAGAGGGGATTTTATGTATGAAGTGCTGACCTCTGCAGGGCGTTGAAGCTGAGCGTCTTCTCCACGTGAGTCTGGGTTTGGACGTCGCGGCGGCGGACGGAGTGAGTCTGCAGACTGGAGAGAGGCAGCACGTCGAAGTCGTCCAGCATCGACCTGAGGGAGGCTGAGGAGGAAACGCTTCATGTTTATGATGCTGAAAGAACTCGTTAGATAAACTCAGAGTCACATTAAACAATTATAAAGTCATAAAGTCGACAGTGAGTGTGTCCGTCTCTGCTCCTGGTTTTTATGAATGAAGTCAAAGCTGGAACCGTTTGTATATAAAGATATTAATGTGGAAATCTGTTAATAATTAACAACTTATATTGGTTTAATTCCTCTTTTCACTGTTTTTAATCTCACTGTTTGTCTAACAGCATTAAATATTGATTAGGAGTCTTGTAGTTTCAGCTCCATGTTTCCTATGACACACAACAGTGTGTTTTCCATCTGTTGATCATTTTCCATCAGGAAAAGAAAACAACTGACATAAAAGTCTAAACTGTTATGAATCAAATTCAAAAGTAAATTTGTCATTTATCACAGTTTTATTGTGATTTATTTAGAATATAATATATATTCTTACAGTTATTCTTCATTTTATGTGATTGAGGAGGAACTATGAAGTTATTAACCGTGATTATGACACATAATCACATAATTATGATTAACAATCATCAAAACTACAACTAATATGAGTAAAACTGAGATTTAATAGTTCTAAAACTGAGATATAACTTATTAAGGCAGGTTTAAAGTTGATTTTTGTCTACTTCTGTATGATATAATATATATTATAACTAATATTATATATATTCTTATATCTATTCTTCATTTTATGTGATATGAGGTGTAACTAAGTAGTTTTTAACCATGATTATGACACACAATCGCAAAATTATGAGATATTTAACTTTTTAAGGCAGGTTTAAAGTTGATTTTTGTCAATTTCTGTATAATATAATATATAACAATATTCCTAATCTGTTATTCATTTTATGTGATATAAGGTATAGTTAAGTACTAATTAACCATGATTATGACGCATATTGACAAAATTATGATTAACCATCTAATATAACAACACTGAGATTTATTTTTTTTAAGCTCTAAAACTTATTTGACTTACTTAAAGTATTTGTTTCCAGTGTTGTGAGTGTTTATCCTCCATATTTCCCCCACTGAAATGAAACTAGGCTCAGACTCGTTGTTTTGAACTGAACTTGTTAGTTTTAAAGTTTATAAACTCCGAGCAGCCAGCGGAGCTTCACTCAGAAACTCACCGAGCTCCGGCGGCTCCTTGTCGGCGGGCGGAGAGCGGGCTGCTCCGGTGAACCCGGTAAAAACGGTAAAAACGGTAAATAAAGACGTTAAAGCCACGAGCTCCGGTCTCATGTTGGACGGTTGGTGTTGTTGTCGTGACCGTTGATGTTTTTAATCCTCAGGATGAAGAAGATGAAGTGAATGAAAAACGGAGCCGCCGCCGCTGCTGCAGTTGAAGTCCCAGAACATCAGATTTATTTTTTATTTATCGACGGTTTGGATGAAAAAACTTCTCGTTATGAACTCATGTCTCCATAAAAAAGGAGATTAGACCTCGTCCAGGTTTTTTTTGTTGACTGTGTTTAGCAAAAACACACAGAACAACGACTTCACGCCGATAAAACCAGGAAGACGGACAGAGCTGCGGTCCGGTCGTCAAGGGCCGCGTAGCAACGGGCGGAAGTGGATCTGACTGCCTTCACAATAAAAGCCTGATGTTTAAACAGCAAACTTAATCCAAGTTTTAGTGGAATATTTCAAGACTTCAACTTTTTCTCATGTAATACCTTAACACAATTTAGTTACTTGAAATATACATACATAAAAAAAGTAGATACATTGAGTAATTTAAAGACATAATACATAAATATAGCCTGACAAGCCAGACTATATCATTAAAATGTATTTGCTGCCGCTAGGGTGCAGCTAGATTTCTAGGCTAACATAAATATACACTATCTAGGCCTAAAGTTTGGTAGCAACTTCAAGTTTCTCTTCACAATGCCTTTCTTAAAAACCAGTAAGAGGCTTGTATTTACTGCATGATCAGACTTTGTTTTCATTGATATGCACCATTTCCCTCAATTTACCTAGGCATACATTGATGTCACCAGACCATTGCTGAATAAATGTTAACAAAAGAAAAGAGTGTTTTTATTATCCATTTAATATTCTACATCAGAATCCGAAATATATGATTAATCCCTGCAACAGTTCTCCGTTTCAGATATATATACTAAAAGTTTAAGTAAGTTATGTAAAAAAAATAATAATATTACCACCAAATTCAAAATGTAACAAAAAACCCTAACAAAAAGTCATTCCTTCATTTAAATGTATGATATAATAATTACAAAATCAAATTATTGATAACATAAATTGGTAATCAATTAAAAGATGAACTAGCTACTAAATCTAAACACTACTCTCTCTACCCTACCCTCAACACTCAAAAAATTAAATTAAACTCAAAATGTAAAATGATAATATAGGCTACCTAACCCTAACCCCTAAAATTAAACAAAAAATAACTGACATAGAATAAAGGGTAATACTAAATATTTAGATTAACTAAAAAATATCAGATTTACTATTGTTTATGTCCAAGAAATACAATATTCTGTCCTCCAGATTGACTTTTTTTTTGCTGTTTAATATTTTTGTAAACTGTTTTATTTTGAAAATCCACCGTCAAATTCCGTTTGTGTTGGTTCCAACTTTACAAACTAATGAGTCAAACACGCTGGAATCTCAAAAGGCTCCAGAAACATTTATCTAAAAAACTGATCGTGATTTCTCTCAGAGCGGGTTGAGGCGAAGAGTTAAAGCTGCTGAACAAACAGAAAGTGAAGCGGATAGAGGTGAAACCTGCCTGTCGTCCATCTTATGTAAGAAAAAAACACAGAGACATCTGGCTGCTCTATTTATAACATCTGATCTCATCCAAATCCGCTTTTACTACAACATACTGTACAATTACACACACAGCAGTAAAAACCATTGGGGAACCTGTTAAACACAAGAAACTGTGAACTCTGCTATACAAAAGTTAAACTGTAGTTTGATATGTGCAAAAATATTAAACTATTATTATCATTATTTTACATGTAATAATCTGAATATTGTATTTTATGTAATACAATAGTCACGTAGGCCTAAGTAGTATATCAAGGTGTTCTTTTTCATTCAGTGTGACACTGCAGAGGTGACATTTCCTGTCTTCACAGACACTTGCAAAGGACAGGAAATACCTAGAGATATCTTTCTTTTATCCATTCATTTATTCATGTAGATATTAATTAAGCAGTCAAAGTCATAATGAAATACACTGGGATTAATCTTGTTTTTTTAATGTATAAATAAGGCTATAGCATTTACAAAATATAGATTAGTGTCAATATTTTATAGTGAGATCTATAGAAATGATGTTGTTATTATTATCATAATTAGTGGCAGTAGCAGCAGTAGTAGTATGTAACCAACATCTAACTTTTGTGTATTTGTGTATTTCAAGTGTTATAGTTTGTTGTCTGTTAAAGATAAAAGAAAAGACAAAGATAAACAGAGACAGGTTTGATTTGTCATTGCAGTAACCTGAGTCGCCTGTAGTTCCTCTCTGTGGCCGCGGGGGGCAGCAGAGCGCCACGCAGCGTCACCGCCACCGGAACTGACGTCAGAAGAAGTAAAGCCCAAACAAACCTGTTGGCACATGTGGGTCAGACAGTAGTGGCTGTGTGTGTGGGGAGAGAATAAACACACAACACATGGAAAGTTTGTAGTTTAAAACTGTTATTTTTTGTTTATAAAGGTGAAGATGGACGACGAACACACGGTAATGACGTTTTATTTGTTACTCTGACGTAATGCTAACGCTAGCTATCGCATGATGTCTCGTATTTTTCTTTTTAGCGCTTTTAACAAACTGAAAACATGATTTAACCTCTTATTTACCCACATTATGACATATTTCTACCATTATACAGTCGATAGCTTGACTATACGTTCTTCAGCTGCTTCCTGTAATGAAAACGTACTTAGATAAACCGTAATGTCCACAGTGTTGACTCCAAATAAAAAAAAGTGATAATTTTACTAATGTAAACCCCATTGACAGAGAAATTAATCCCTGAATTTACCAAATATCTTAAATAAAACTTCATAAATCTGTATGAGATCATTTGAATAATTAAATACTAATTTCAAAGATTAAAAAAAGGCAAATAGTCCTTTTATTAGTGAAGCAGTTAGTTGATAGTCTCAGATTTGTTTGTAGAAGTTGAAGATTGTTAATTATTATAGTTCAATACTTGACATATACTTGACATGATTTAGAATATAAGCATCTTAATGGATTATTAATGTGAATCTAAGGCTAAATAAAGCAAATGATTGTGTCTTGTATTTCTGAGAGATGTATCTTCATGAATAGTCTTATAATATTTGTGTGTGTGTGTGTGTGTGTGTGTGTGTGTGTGTGTGTGTGTGTGTGTGTGTGTGTGTGTGTGTGTGTAGGCCGGCTTCACGCAGCCCTGTGCTCAGTGCTCTGAGGTGAACTGGGGAATCTCAGACGAAGGTCGTTTCTACTGCAAATCATGTCACAACGTCATCGAGGTAAAAATGACATCTTCATTTTCATTTCATTTCTATTTATTCCATTCATGGTTTATATACTTCACATGATTGCACATACCGGTATTTACATGATCTACACATAATCACCATAAATGAAAAGGAGCAGGATGAAGAAACACTTATGGTACCTTCCCCTTTCTATAGTTATAATTGCATTGGCTTAGTGTCAACTCCAATATCATACACTATTTCAGAAAATTTAAGATGATGAAACATATAATAGTAACAACAAGAAAACAAACAAACAACAAAAGTAGCAATGGACACAGTTTAACTATGTGTTAAGTACTTAACATATAATTATTGATATTTGAAGATATATGATGATAGTAATTATAGAAATTGTAGCTTTTATTAGTAAGCACCTTTCAAGTCACCTAAGGACACTTTACAGATAGACAAAATAAATAAAATACAAGGCAACGTACACCAGAGCTACACAGAACAGATGATTCACTAACACAATATCTACATATTAGGAATCAAGAGTAAACATTGTTAACAGCAGCTTCAGAAACTATTCAGATCCCTTCACTTCATTGTATTATAGATTAATTGACTATAAACTGATATAATTGTTCATCAATCAACGCTCAGTAACCAGGAATGAGAACTTCTTTTTTGGAAATTTATCAAGAATCAAGAACTGAAACCTCTCATTAACAAAAGTTTTCAGTTCTTTCTTCAGTCGTCCATCCTCCAGATGTTTCTACAGATGTTCTGCAGGGTTTCAATCAGGATTTGACTCAATGACAGTCAGAGATTTTATTATTGAGCCTCTGTTCTCATGTTGAGTCCATGAGTAAAGATCTTTAAGTTTTTCTCATCAGACCTGAGATTCTTCTTCCTCGTCTTTTATTCTGAATCTTTAAACTGTTGTTTGTCGAAGGCGTCAGCAGGTGGCAGCATCGTGTTTCTAATGTTTCCAGTTGGAGTTGAGTTTCATCTGTGTTCAGGGTTTTTTTTTAAATGTGTCTCTGACCTGTGACTGTGTCTGAACGTCCTCAGAGAACCAAGGAGGTGGTGGACACCAACTTCACCCCCGGCTCCACCAGGGTCTCCACCATCGGCCGAGGAAGCAGAACCAAGAAGTCGGGTCAGTGTCTCCGAAACAAACTGAGCCCAGAATAAACAGGTTTTTAAAAAAGAAATGAGTATTTTCAGTTCAACCTGCTGGATCATAAAGAATCTCAGTGAAAACAGTCTTACATCTAAATCGGTTCAGAGTACCACTGCAGTGCACATTTTAAATGAGAGGAAATAAGCACCGGTTTAGAACAAGCTGCACCTGCTTTTATTACAGCTGTTTTATGTGATTTATGTGAGTTTCAATGTATTTTATGTTTGGTGTTTTGAGCCCAAACTGCAGGCGATTTTCTGTCATTTGATGGACAATAAAGTTTCTTGAATTTAATTGAATTAAAAATAGAAAAATTAAACAGCATATTATTTTACATACAGCATCTACTTGAGTTTTTATTTGAATGAACAGTTAATTAATTGATTAGCTCGTTATTTTTGGACCAAATTTGGACTAGTTCCAGTTTCTAAAACATCGTAATGTGGAGTTTTTTCTATTTTCCACCACGTTGATGTGAATGTGAATGTGAAGCTCTCACCAACACGTGGCTCCCTGTGTCTGTGTTTCAGAGGGAAGTCGTCGTCAGTGGATGGTGTGTGAAGGTTTCCAGTTCATCCTGATGAAACAGGCCGACGCTCTGATCAGACTGGGAGTCTCTCCTCACTTCAAGGTCTGTGTGTGTGTGTGTCTGTGTGTGTCTGTGTGTGTCTGTGTGTGTGTGTGCGTTTGTGTGTGTGTGTGTGAAGCTGTGAGACTGATCAGACTGTTGTTGTTGTTGGTTCAGGACCAGGTGTTGTGCCAGATGTGGAGACTGTTCCTGCAGAAGAGCCAACAGGCGTTCACCAGCAACCCAGTGACTGGCTGCAGCCTCAGACTGGTGAGATGGATAGATAGATAGATAGATAGATAGATAGATAGATAGATAGATAGATAGACAGACAGACAGACAGATAGACAGATAGAGGGATGGATGGATGGATAGATAGATAGATAGATAGACAGACAGACAGACAGACAGATAGAGGGATGGATGGATGGATAGATAGTAGGGGTTCAAAAATAAAAATATGAAACAAATCTGCTGGCTGTCGGCCTCCATTTCCTTAGAATTTGAAAGGCAGTCTGTTTAACTGCACTATTTTTTTTAAAGGGATAGTTCAACATTTTGGCAAATTGGCCCATTGCAATAATCGCTATAGTCATAGCAGTAGGTTCGTTACCTTTAATTGTCGGTGCAAGCTATTTTTAGAACGGCGGAGCAAAGCAGCAGGCTGCTCACAGCTATGCTATGGAGGCTAAGGGAATTTCTTGGTTTCCCTCATCAAACTCATCAAATACACAATCCAACAACTCCAAAACGCTCTGGTGGACAAGTTGTGACCTGCACATTCACCACGCTATGAGATAATAACACAACGTTACCAGACAGAGTTGTTTTAGGGGTAAATTCATGCAAAACCGCTGATGCGCGTTGCGTTCAGGGACAGTTTTTCAGCAAGCAGACTCTGTATTTACCTCGAAAACGGCTCCATTTCGTAACGTTCCATTATTATCTCATAGCGTGGTTAACACAACTCACTCACAACTTGTCCACGAAAGCGTTTTGGAGTTTTGGGATTTTGTATTTGATGAGTTTGATGAGGTAAACCAAGAAATTCCTTTAGCCTCCATAGCGTAGCTCTGAGCAGCCTGCCGCTCCGCTGTTCTAAAAATAGCTTACACCGACAAATAAAGGTAACAAACCTACCGCTATGACTATAGCGATTATGGCAATGGGCCAATTTGCCAAAATGTTGAACTATCCCTTTAATAAAGAGGCACTTTTAATTTTGTTACTTAAACAATATGTGATTTTACTTTTATGCAACAGTTTCAACAATTCCATCTAAGCATGGATAAATGTTTAAAACTCAAAAAATGTGAAAAAGACACTTCAGTCATTCTGTCTTGCAAAGCAGACTGGAGTCGATCATGAGGATCCTTTGCACGCCGACAGACTGAAGCAGAAATCATTATGAATCAAATCGTTTTGAATCGAAAATCGATTTTGAATCGAATCATAGCCCCAAAAATCAGAATCAAATCTAATCGTGAGATAGTGAAAGATTCCCACCCCAAATAGATAGATAGATAGACATGCTTTTGTTTTTATTTATTGTATTTTGTACCAGGGAACATCTATGTATGGGACAGCAGATGGAAATTAGCCTGTGGCTACAATCCGGCTTGTTTACGATTTTATGTTTCGTTCATGAACTTGCACTGTCCCACTTTAAATAAATTGAATTGAATTGAATTGATAGATGGACGGATGGATGGACAAACTGACGGACGGACGGACGGACAGACAGACAGACAACCAGATAGATAGATAGATAACTCTCTCTCTCTCTCTCTCTCCTCAGAGAAACCTGGACTCGGACTCGGAGAGCGCTGCAGAGACGTACTTCACGTCGGCTAGTGAGACGACGATCCAAGGTCAGTAACGATCAGACGAAGCCTCCAGTTGTAACCCTTCAACACCTTATAAGGAAGAATAGAAGTAAATACAACTTACGAGTAATATTAGTGTATATAATATTTAGTATTTTAACCGCCATTAATCACAGAATTGTAATGCGATTAATCAAGATCATTATTTTAATCGTTTGACATCCCTAGTTTTTTTTATAAGAAAAAAACAAAACAAAACAACCACAGCAAAAACAACAGACTTGATTTAATCTGATTTGGCTCCAACACGTTGAGGTTAAAAAGTCTAAACTCTCTCTGCGGCTCCTCAGACGACACCAGCGACCGGTCGCAGCCGGACTCGGGCTCCGTCGACGCCTTCAGGTTCACCAGGTCCCAGAGGAAGAGGAGCAGTCGCCACCTGATGAGCATGAGGAAGACTCTGGCTCTGCTCCACCTCGCTCTGGTCTGGAGCCGCCAGCCGCTGACGCTCAGCGACCTGCTCCGGTAACAGCTGCACACATCTGGATGAGAGCGTCGGAGGGGAGAGAGGAAGTCCTGGAGGAGCTTAGTGGATGAACGTGTGTGTTTTTTATTTGAATTGTTTCCAGGTTGGTGAAGGAAGGTCACGTCCCGTACGTCAGCGCCTACGAGGAGCTGCCGGAGGAGATGATGCTGAAAGGCAGCGACAGCTTCGTCTTCAGAGTCGAGGTCAGAAACGATGCAGGGTTTTATTAATTTAATGGTCAATAATTCAATGTTTGTCGATTTATGATACAATTTTGATTTGATTTTCAGTGATTGATATGATGAACTGTCGTCTCCTGATTTAACACAGTCACTTCCCTTCATATTGAACCACAAAAAAAAAAAAAACACTAAAATATCACTTGACATTTTTATTTCTGAGCTTAAACAGACATAAAAATGAAAAAAAAAAACTCTAATAAAATGAACTTTCCTGTTAAATAAATATGTATTTGTGAAAGCAATATCAGATTTTTGCTAATAAAAAGACAAATAAGTTGCATACTGTCCCTTTAAACAACATTAAAATGCTGTTTGTTTACATTAAAGTTGGGTTTTAGTGTGAATCTACTTTCTACTTAGAGTCTAAAACTAAATTTTTTAAAGGGATCGTTCATCATTTTTGGCAAATTGGCCCATTGAAACAGTTGATTAAAACAATTGTTTTAGAGGTAAATACAGAGACTGCTTGATGAAAAACTGTCCCTGAAGGCAACACGCATCAGCGGTTTTGCATGAATTTCCCTCTAAAACAACTCTGTCTGGTAATGTTCTGTTATTATCTCATAGCGTGGTGAATGTGCAGGTCACAACTTGTCCACTAGAGCGTTTTGGAGTTGTTGGATTGTGTATTTGATGAGTTTGATGAGGGAAACCAAGAAATCCCATTAGCCTCCGTAGCGTAGCTCTGAGCAGCTCACGGCTCTGCTCCGCCGTTCTAAAAATAGCTTGCACCAACAATTAAAGGTAACAAACCTACTGCTATGACTATATAGGGATTATGGAAATGGGCCAATTTGCCAAAATATTGAACTATCCCTTTAATTAATTAGCTTCACACACGTTGTCACTCAGATGGGGAATTTCAAAATAAAGGCGCATCTTACAAATGATATAAGTATCTGAGTCATTGTATTGTCACTCCTCTAGTTTTAGTCCTCAGTTTCTTTGCCCGTGTTGATTGACAGCCAGTCAGACCAATCAGAGCTCCTGTGTTAAAGTGGGCGGGGCTTCAGACGTGTAGTTTCATCGTGGTGGGTGACGTTGTTTCCGCAGAGCGCCCCGTCCCACCGGCTGGTTCACCGGGAGGCCGAGGCTCTGATCTCCTTCCTGCAGCTCCACGCCTTTCCTCCAATCGGACGCCAGAGTCTCCTGCACCCGGCGCTGCTCAGCGTTCGCTACCTGACCGACGCCAACCTGCCCGGTAACGCCTCTACCCCAGAGGTTTATATAGGTTTTACCTTTTAAAGGGATACGCCAACATTTTTTCTTTTAGTGTCTTGCCTCACTCCCGAGTCCATGACCAGCAGATAGACACCATCGTTTCGACTGTGCGTGCAGTAACGAGGGAGATAGAGCCGTATCGCCTGTAATTAGCTTAGCTCAAACTCTGGAAGTGTATGGGTAGTGTTAGCCTGCCTCCACCTAAAGTCATCAAAGACACTCTACAGCAACTCTAAACGGAAACCGGCGGGCCGATCTTCGTCTCAGAGCTGACAAAACTCTCCGGTAAGGCATCTTGAGCGGTCAAATGCCGGTAACGGGACGAGATCGGTCAAAACGGAGGGTTCAAGCAAAGACGGTTTATTTTGGTCCAAGCTAGCTACATCGAGGGTAGGTTAGCTTCCTATTTCAAAGTAAAAGCACTTCTGTATGTAAAGGGCAACGGGTGTTTTGTGAAAGTAACCGGGAGTGCGTTGGTCACAACGGCTAGCTTGAGTAGCGCCGAATTCGTCCGAACAAAATTGTAAACAGCTGGTATTTAGACAAATTAACGACACACTGCTGATCTAAACGGCTACTTTCTCGCCTAAAGATTTTTGAAATGTCGATAAAGTGATATATTTACAGAGTTTAGAGCTAAAATGAAATCAGCTTCTCACTGCTGATTTGGGCTCGGGTAGGAGGCAGGCTAACACTACCTATACACTTCTAGCGTTTGAGCTAAGCTAATTACGGGCGATACGGCTCTATCTCCCTTGTTACTGCACGCACAGTCGAAAGGATGGTGTCTATCTGCTGGTCATGGACTCGGGAGTGAGGCAAGACATGGGAAAAAAAAATGTTGGCGTATCCCTTTAATGGACAGATGTTTGATCTTCTCGCTGCTGTGTAGTCGTTTTAGAAGACAAAATAGTGATAGGATCACCAGGGGCACGGCAAGTGGCAACTGTAAAATCTCACGCCGTAAGACCTCCTTTGGGCAATCAGCCTTCTCTATAAAGAGTTCCCAGATGTGGAATTCACTACCGACCGAAATAAAACTAACCCGAGACATTAGAATTTTTAATACAAAGGTTAAAATCTGGCTGAAACAAAATCAGAACTGTATGCATTTTTAGACTTGGTATGATTTTAGATGTATTGTACATTTTATAGTGTTGTTATGTAATTTTGATGTCTTTCTTCTTAGCTTCTTTTTTCTACTAAAAGCCTAACTAGGGACGGGAGTTGGAAACTAGCATTAGCTATAGGGCTGACCCGATTATCATATTTTTGATAATCGAATCTTCGCGGACATAAAATCGAATAATATAATATCGGGTGCGCTATCGTAATGTCTGGGGGGGCGGCGCGATCGTAGCGGAAATAATGAAAGTAGTGGCAAACAAACACTGCATATCTCCAAAATCAGGCAGGTTTCCAGGATGCCAAGTAGCCTACTCATTTTAATGTAACAATTGCCTATGAGAACCGTGTCAAAAAGGGAAAAAGGAGGAAAAAAAAAAATCGATCACGGACTTTCATGATCGATTGCCATGGCAACGAACGAAGCTTCGAAGCTTCAAATTTTTTTGGGTCAGCCCTAATTAGCTATAATCTCTGTATGCAGAACATCAGTAGTTGCGTTTCCATCCACCTTTTTTTATTCGCATTTTCAAAAATTGCGAATAAATACTTGAATGGAAACGCCAGAAATTCGAATAAAGGCAGTAAATGCGCATAAAAGTTTATACGCTTGGAGGGGGTGGATTTGTCAGCGTATCGATTAAAGGAAATGCGAGTTTTTGTGATGGAAACAGATGATGTGAATTGAGCCAGAGTTTGTGGGTGAAGCTGCTGGACTTCACCCAGCGACGCCCCGGTGTCCCAGCTCTCCTCTCTGCACCGCGACACAAACGCGCTCCGTAACCCATAATCTTTTGTTTATGACGGTTAAGACTACACAAACACACGCCGTAACATAACGTATCCACCGCTACATTTATTGATTTTTCACCGGCTTCGTATGTAAACAGATGCACATGGGCAAGAGGAGCATAACCAAAACAGCGGAAAAGCGAGCAGACTGTCACAGTTCCTACTGTCTTTCTGTGTAAATATCTCATGTTACAACATGAAAACCTAAAGTGCGGCCTATATATGTATTTTCTTTTAAAATGTAGCTGGTGCGGCTTATACAGGTGCGTCTATAGTCCGGAAAGTACGTAAATTGTCCATGATGTTGAGTGTTAGCTGAGTGTCAACTGTTGGATACATTCACGCTCTCTTATGACGTAATCTCACGGTGCACTCCTCCTAATCGCAAAACACTAATGAATGGAAACGGGCATAAATTCGCTTTGCTTTTTGCGCATTTTTACAAAATCCGCTTTTAAATTCGATACGACTTGGATGGAAACCCAGCTAGTCACATTGACTTGTTTGTAACGAGTGGAAGTGTCACTATGTTAACCTGCATTGTCCCTATCAAATAAACTGAATTGAATTCTTCCTTTTCTTCTTTTTCCTCTACCACTCCTCTTCTTCCTCTTCTTCTTCCTCTTCTGTTCAGACGAGCTCCACCCGTGGGTCTGCAGCGTGATGGAGCGCGCCGGTTTGGCGGATCAGACGCAGCTCTCGTTCCACCCTCTGTTCTGTCGCTTCCTGCCGCAGTTCGAGCTCCGCGCCGCCGCCCTCGTCATCGTCACCATGAAGTTCATCTTCGGCCTGGACGACCACACCGAGTGGTAACCGCCTCCCCTCCTCTTCATCATCATCATCATCATCATCATCATCATCATCATCATCATCATCATCATCGTCACCACAAACAGTTCACAGATGAATTTAACGAGTGCGTTTGATTCGTGTCTTTCAGGAGTTTATCCAGTGAAGTCAACGTCCAGGACGAAGACGGTTCGTTATTCTTTTTCTTTTTTTTCCTAAAGACGTTACTTTATTGTTTTGTTTTGTTTTGTTGGTTTTTTTTGACGTTCATCCAAATTGTTATTCTGTCCCTCGTTCAGGAGACATGTTTAACCTGAGGCGGTGGTACAGAGTGACGCAGGCCGCTCTGATCAAAGCTCAGCAGAGGTTACAAGTCGATGTCTCCAGGTGAGGTCACATTATTATTATTAAATACACTTCATATTTGAACAAAAAAAAAAGGTCAATTAAAGGGATAGTTCAACATTTTGGCAAATTGGCCCCTTGCCATAATCCCTATAGTCATAGCAGTAGGTGCGTTAACTTTAAATGTTGGTGCAAGCTGTTTTTAGAACGGCGGAGCAGAGCCGTGAGCTGCTCAGAGCTACGCTACGGAGGCTCATGGGATTTCTTGGTTTCCCTCATCAAACTCATCAAATACACAATCCAACAACTCCACAACGCTCTGGTGGACAAGTTGTGACCTGCACATTCACCACGCTATGAGATAATAACACAACGTTACCAGACAGAGTTGTTTTAGAGGGAAATTCATGCAAAACCGCTGATGCGCGTTGCCTTCAGGGACAGTTTTTCATCAAGCAGTCTCTGCATTTACCTCTAAAACAACTCTGTCTGCTAACGTTGTGTTATTATCTCATAGCGTGGTGAATGTGCAGGTCACAACTTGTCCACCAGAGCGTTGTGGAGTTGTTGGATTGTGTATTTGATGAGTTTGATGAGGGAAACCAAGAAATCCCATAATGAGCCTCCGTAGTGTAGCTCTGAGTAGCTCGCAGCTCTGCTCCGCCGTTCTAAAAATAGCTTGCACCGACAATTAAAAGTAACGAACCTACTGCTATGACTATAGGGATTATGGCAATGGGCCAGTTTGCCAAAATGTTGAACTATCCCTTTAATCATGATCAATTATGGACACTAAAATGTTTGGAGTTTAAAACATGTTTTTCTTTTTTCCTTCACTCTCTCAGGCGACGGTGGAAGGCGACGAAACTCATTTCCCGGAACAAGAAGAACAAGGCTGTGATGATAAAGAAGAAAAGTAAGAAAGTACCGATTGATATTGATTAAAGGGACAACGAGGAGTTTTGGAAAAGCGAAGCGTTTTCACACTACATTTATGAGCCTCCGCGCGCACCGTGAAATTCTTTGACCGGCGCAAGACAGACTCATGTTTTCATTCATCAATAATTAAAGTCAGAGTTCAAAGACGATCACATACCGCCGTAGTTTCGACCATAAACGGCGATTCGGCGGCGTTATTCTCATGACTCGCCACGAAACCGAAAGTAAGGAAACGTTGGTCGGCTCGACCAGCATCTCCGCCACCACTAATAATAACAAAATAACCATAGAGACAAAACCATATATTTATCGAAAATGGGCCCATTAACAAGTGTGGGTAGCGGAGATTCATCCACATTAATATGAGACTTTTTTATTGTCGCAGAATTTTTCGTTCTGCCGATGGAGAAACTCCTTGTTGTCCCTTTTAATAGATGGAAACAAAAGAAACACAAACCCAAATCGTGTGTGTGTGTGTGTGTGTGTGTGTGTGTGTCTGTGTGTGTGTGTGTGCAGGGATGGCCGAGCAGGTTCAGATGTGTTTCGAGAGGCTGTCGTCTCGCCAGGTGAGCGTCTCGCCGTCCGCCCCGTCCAGCTTCAGGTTCTGCTGGGGCGACGAGGACGGAGCGGACGGCCCCAGTCTGCACCACAAGAGGCTGGTCGCCGTCATGACCGCTCACCATGACGACGGAGACGGAGACGGCGATGGCGACGGCCTCCTGACCCCGGCCAACTCCTGCTACTGGCACCCGGCGCTCAGGGACTGTGACAAGCAGTGAGTCAGCACCTTCGCATTAAAAGGATAGTTCACCCAAAATTGAAATTTCACTCATTATCTACTCACCCTCATGTCGACTAAGGGCTGGGAGAAGTTTCAGAGTCCTCCGTGGCTTCTCTGAGTTACAGGGGGTCTCGGCGTAGCAGTGCATGTCCATATAACGGTTGCAAATGGATACCAACTGTCTTCGTAACAAAAAGACACACCAAAAAACATCCAAATACCTCCATGCTGCTCGTATGTAATGCCCCTCTTGTATTGAAGCCCCGAAATGTGAAATTGTTCCGAAAAAAATTAAATAAGTCTATATTTCAAGCTTGTTTGTAGCGGAAGCTCCTCTTCCTGGTCCGTCCAAATCTTGCGCGATTTGCGCCGGCGTCAGTAATTGCACTTACAAATCGCGCGAGATTTGGATGGACCAGGAAGAGGAGCTTCGAGAAGCTTCCGCTACAAAACGAGCTTGAAATATAGACTTATTTAATTTTTTTTGGGACAATTTCGCATTTCGGGGCTTCAATACAAGACGGACATTACATACGAGCAGCATGGAGGTATTTGGATGTTTTTTGATGTGTCTTTTTGTTACGAAGACAGTTGGTATCCATTTGCAACCGTTATATGGACATGCACTGCTACGCCGAGACCCCCTGTAACTCAGAGAAGCCACGGAGGACTCTGAAACTTCTCCCAGCCCTTAGTCCACATGAGGGTGAGTAGATCATGAGTGAAATTTAAATTTTGGGTGAACTATCCCTTTAAAGACCTAAAACGTTAGGAAAATACAGCCCCGAGTTGAATTTGCCCGGAATTGTCCTTTTATTACAGTTTTACAGTTTAAAAAGTTTGTTTTTTAGGATTTGAAGGTGTGGAGGTCCGTACGGTCTCTGATTGGTTGATTGGTCCCTCTGCTGCTGCTCCACAGTCAGTGTCGCGGTCACTACGCGGAGGTGGAGGCGACGCTGCCGCGCTCGTTCGTCTGGCTGCTGCAGCTCTTCTGCTTCCTGCTGGACGTGAAGCCGGCGCCGCTGTACGAGGAGGTGCTGGCGGTGGAGAGACGAGTCTTCAGCACCGCGCTGCCGTGGAACAAACGCCCCGCCAAGGCCAGGACCACAACCACCAGGACCACAACCACCAGGACCACGACTACCAGGACCAGGACTGGGACCAAGACCAGAAGCAACAAGAAGAAACGATAAAATAAACCTTCAGGTAACTTCACCCAAATCAATAAGTCACATTATTATCGGTGCGTTCAAGGACACTTAGGGGAATTCAAGATCTGAGAGTCAACGGTTGAACAACTTTCGGTAACACTTTACTTGAATACGGGTTCATAAGATTGACATAATACTGTCATAACCATAACATGTAGGGGTGGGAGAAAAAAATCGATTCACATAAATATCGCAATATCTTTTTTGACGATTTTTAAATCAATTTTTTTTTTTCAAAAATCGATTTTTTATTTTTTTTTTGGATTTTTTAAAATATTGTGCAATGTGCATTTGTTAGCCTTTTTACATACAGAGAGTACAGGTTTTGAAAAGGATTTAAGTTCACTTTATAATGGAGTACGTTAATTTATAGGCTCCTACAGTATTTGTGTGCAGATAAATGTTAAAATGCAGACTAAAAATCGAGAGAATCGGCAAAATCGTAGAATCGCAATTTAAATCAAATCGCCATCCAAAAAATCGTAGAAGAATCGAATCGGGAGAAAAGCATATCGTCCCAGCCCTAATAACATGACAGCTGTTATGAACATCAATGAATACTTATGACAGCTGTCGTTAAGTGTCTGTATTCGGTAAGTTATGTCACTTTTGATGCAAAGTTGACATTGTTTGAGATGTCATAGCAGACCTAATTGCCAAAATGTTTAAATTATGTCAAGTTCTCATAACAAAAACATCTCAAACAATGTCAACTTTTATCAAAAGTGACATAACTTACCGACAACTGTCATAAGTATTCATTGATGTTTATGGCAGGTGTTATGTCATGGTTATGACAGTGTTATGTCCGTTTTATGAACCCGTATTCAAGTAAAGTGTTACCCAACTTTCACTTTTATCAACCTGACATTTTTCTTTATCGTCCTTTCTTTGAATAAACTTTATTGAAACAAGACCGGGAAGTTTACAACAACTTCAAAACATGTTGCATGAATATATATCTTTTTTTTTTGTACATACATCTGTAGATTAAATAAATAACACAACAACAAGGAGAAAGACTTTTTGTTCATGAGTTTGGTCGAAATAACAAATAAATGAATCAGAATTTTTTTCTTTCAAATTAGTAAAATTAGTCAAATTAGTTTGTCGACCGTCATCGCTCCGTATTAGAGCAGTTCTGCCTAAAAACTAAACTAAAATGTGCCTTTTTATTGTTTTTTATTTGTTGGTTTGTATTTCATATTTCACCTCCATGTACATCAGAAGTATTTTTTAATAAATGCCACATTGTTGAATATAAATTTCCAATTTTTCTTTCATTTGTCGCCACTAAAACTCAAAGAAAATTGATTAGATAGATATACTTTATTGATCCCAAGCTGCGAAAATTGGATGATCAACAGGAAAATCAATCAATTCTAATAATCAGTTAGTTGATATTCAATTAAAAATGTGTTTCTGAACCAAAACATCTGAGTTATTGACGGTTGCTGGATAAAACAGCACAGAGATTTTAGATATTAGAAAAATAAAGCAAAAGAAAAAATAAATCACATCAAAAGTAAGTGATAAAATCTTTTCAGCGATCAGTTATTGGAGGAAACGATCGATAGATCAACTTCAACCTGATGAGAGAACAAAGACAAACCGAAAACTGTCTTTGTTTTTATAGTGTTTTTTTTTTTCTTTCTTTGTGTTTGAGCTGAAACAAAGAAAGTCAGAAACACAGTGACACACAGTGAACAGCAGAGGGAGACACACACACACACACACACACACACACACACACACACACAGGAAACACTCGTTTACACAGAGGAGCTGCAGCTGAACACACTGCAGTAACACAACACACACACAGTAGAAACCTACAGGTAATGTAGTGTGTAAGATGATAAAGTCAACAAACTGTTTTTTTTCCTCCTGTATCAGAATCTACAAACAATTTTTATAATAATTGATCATTAATATTGATCATTTCCCTCCTAAAACACAGCTGAAGTTTCTCATAATGAGTCACAGCGACTTCAGAAATAAAAAATATTAAACTAAAAAGTGAAGCAACAGAAAGAAAAACAAGCAGGTTTTAAATTTCAATAAAATATTTCAACGTTACACAAAGTTTTTATCTTTCTATGTAATAAAAATATCAAGCTTTTTTATCAATAATTAAGTGAGGAAGTCGTCACTTTAATTGATTATAACATAGACAACGTGTCAGTGAACAGCAGAGACATCATGAGTCTTTGTGTGGACGTAAACACACACACGACCAAGAACCAACAGAAACAGTTCGTTAGGATTCGTATACACTAACGAGACCTGATGGTTCAGGTGTCGTGGTTTTTTTTGCCACCTGATGAACTTTGGTCTCTTTTAGCTCAGTGTTTGGTCTCCACATGAGGAAACAGAGCTTTTATTTTGAAAGTCCCAGAACACGAAGTAGTTTTCCTGCCGATACAGAAACATTGTGACTCTGTTGTCCAGTTGTGTAACGACTAATTCACATGAAACAATACAAGAATGAGGCAGGAACATTTAAAGGGATAGTTCAACATTTGGGCAAATTGGCCCATTGCCATAATCCCTATAGTCATAGCAGTAGGTTCGTTACCTTTAATTGTTGGTGCAAGCTATTTTTAGAACGGCGGAGCAGAGCCGTGAGCTGCTCAGAGCTACGCTACGGAGGCTCATGGGATTTCTTGGTTTCCCTCATCAAACTCATCAAATACACAATCCAACAACTCCACAACGCTCTGGTGGACAAGTTGTGACCTGCACATTCACCACGCTATGAGATAATAACACAACGTTACCAGACAGAGTTGTTTTAGAGGGAAATACAGAGACTGCTTGATGAAAAACTGTCCCTGAAGGCAACGTGCATCAGCGGTTTTGCATGAATTTCCCTCTAAAACAACTCTGTCTGGTAACGTTCTGTTATTATCTCATAGCGTGGTGAATGTGCAGGTCACAACTTGTCCACCAGAGCGTTGTGGAGTTGTTGGATTGTGTATTTGATGAGTTTGATGAGGGAAACCAAGAAATCCCATGAGCCTCCGTAGCGTAGCTCTGAGCAGCTCGCGGCTCTGCTCCGCCGTTCTAAAAACAGCTTGCACCGACAATTAAAGGTAACGAACCTACTGCTATGACTATAGGGATTATGGCAATGGGCCAATTTGCCCAAATGTTGAACTATTCCTTTAAATATTATGGTATTATTATCAATATTAATATTTATTATTATTATTATGAACTGTCTCCAGGTTGTGGGAGGACAGGAAGTCGTCTCAGGACGCTGGACTCAACGAGCCGTATGTGAATGCAGCACGAGGGCCCCGCTTCCCTCCGCGCGCCGAGGTGACAGGAGGTAACGGCTGCTCTCTATAGTATTACCATGGCAACATGCCCAACGCTGTAAAGTTCCCTAGCAACAGCCGCGAACATGGCAACCACCAAAATAAACCCCCACCACCACCAACGCCACCGCCGCCATCACTGTCGCCGTCGCCCGTGTGTGTGTGTGTGTGTGTGTGTGTGTGTGTGAGGCTGATTTGATGCGACAGACTTTATCCAGAGATGATGATGATGATGATGATGATGATGAAGATGAAGATGAAGATGATGAACCTGTGTCTCTTCCTGTGTTTTCTGGTTTTTATTCATAATAAATCTTTATTCCCACTCGGCTCTGAGTCTGACTGATGTTTAACTTTCACCTTTTGTCTCATATAATAATCACAAACACTCCTGAACCTGAACGTACCGCGGTGCGTTCACTTACCCGTCGTGATTCTGGGGATTTTCCACCTGGATTTGAACCTCCTACCTCCTCCTCTTCCTCCTCCTCCTCCTCCTCCTCCTCCTCCTCCTCCTCCTCCTCCGATCTCTTCACCTGCAGGTGTTTGACTTCCCACGACTTGTGACCTCATTTATCTGAAACACTCACACTGAGACTCCAGACGGATCGATGGGTTTGTTTACCTTCAGTTTTTCCTTTTTCTTTTTTCTTTTTTCTTTTTTACGTCGATACTGACACAGGTGTTTTTATTTTAGTTTCACTTCATGAAGCCACAGAAATAAAAGCCGGGTTAGTTTTTATTCTAGAGCACTAATCCTCTAAACTAGTGGATTAACATCATGTCATCATCGTTAATATGAGGAGTAAAGCAGCTTAGATGTGATGACACTATGAGACAGTGAATGTGTTGCATTAGAAGTTTATCATAAAGAGAACTGAATATAATGGTAGGAAGGTTTCGGTTTTTGCACGTTTCTTTGATGTGCATTTAGATTTTTGTTTTGTTTTTCTGTGTTTCAGGACGTAAAAAGAAGCTGCAGGAGGGTGAGATGAAAAATAAACGTTCATCATCTCTGTGGAAAATGCAGCAGCAGCAGCAGTCAGAGGGTTGATCCTGGCAGGTCGGAGCTTTTTCCAAGATCCTGAAAAAGAAAAACATGAGTTTAAAAGCACACACACACACAGAGAGAGCAATCCTGACGTTTCTTAATTTAGACGCAGGTTGTTCTGCTGCTGCTGTCAGGCTGCTGATAATAAAACTCTGGAAAACGTCCAAATCGCACACTGAGAGTTCCTGAAAAGCAAAAAGGTCTGTGAGTCTCTCTCTCTCTCCGTCTCTCTCTCTAGGAAACGTCACCAGATTCATGACGGAGAGAATTTATGAAGTCAAATCTGAGTAAGTGAAGTGAGAGAAGTCGTTTCTTCTCCGTGTTTAAAAAGCTTAAAGTTTCTCCTCTAATGAAAACAGATCAGACAGTGGAACCAAGTGAAGCGTCAGTTCAAGTAAAAATCCCAAATTCTGCTAAAGTCTAAACATAATTGCATGTACAAATATATAAATATATAATATATAACAATAATAATAGTATTAGCATTAAAAGATATTTGAGGAACCACAAGGGAAAGTACTAATAAAGCAGTATGGACTATTACAGAATGATACATATTGTATTATAATTATTATAATTCATTATTTAATGTGACTGTTTGAATGTAAATCTATAATCAAACACAATTAATTTGAGTTGATTAATCTGAGTTAAGTTATTAATCAATCAATACATAATGAGATCAATATGTCTCTCTGAGCTGTACAAATATAAAGTACCATTGTAATCAACTGCCACTACCTGAGTACTTTTACTTATGAACTGGTCAGAGGAGAAAATCTCTATTTTTAAATGATATAAACTGAATTTTCTCTAAAGTAAATACGTTTTTATCAGTGAAATGATCTCGTTTTGATTAAATGACTCAGTTTTTAGCTTCTTTGTATTATAACTAATTAATGTGTTGATAATTTTTTATCAGTAAACAATCATAACAAACTGGAAGACAGGACAAAACAAAAACAAGCTGGGAATAAAAACACAAAAACACAAACAGAAAGATCAGTTCCAGGTAAATGTGACAGGTACATTATACCGTATAGGGTGAAATATAATGGGAGTTAGATAAAGAGAAATAATACAGTTTTTATACAAATGCTTACGAATGCAGAAATGTTTACATCAATATAACCAGGAAATGGTTTCCATATTAAAAGCATTAGCATTAGCATAGTGCAGTAGACAGGTTAGAAAGTCCAGAGGTTTATATTCTATTATAGTCCTGCATGTGCCATCCCATAACTCAGGAGGCTTCATCTGAAATTCAGCGCTGAAGAATATTTTTCCTTGGTCAAAATGTCATTACATTGTTTTGACACTTTTTCCTTATATATATATATATATATATATCACTGGTCAAACCCAAACAGTGGACGGTTAAATGTTGATGGACAGGTCCAGACATTAATATATTAGATATTTATTATCATATGTCATATGTTATATCATATATAAATTCAGATTAAAGCAGTAGTTCGTACTAAAATAATTAATTGAGTTCATCCTGAGTTGTTGAGGAAGGTGAAAAAATCATTGAATTATTTTTTTGTGAAGTAGAAATGTGTTTTGTTGTTGACTCATTTTAATCGTTTGTTCATCTTTAATCAATTATAAAAGTGTTGGTGGGAGGGAAACGATTTATTTAGATCTTATTAATACAGACTGATATTTTCCAACCCACTCATGTTTTATCTTAGAGACATTGTAATTATTCAGAATATTCATATAAATACAGCTGTAGATAACGTTGTTATTTGTGTTCCTATGTTTTCACTCTGAACATATTAATTTGTTTATCAGATATTAAACATTAAAAGTGGGAAGTTAGACTTAAAACACATTACAGCATTTATCAACGTTGTAAAACCTGCAGTTGATTCAGTTTGAGTTCAACAGTTTTTATATTTGCAGTAATAACTGAATAACAAGATGATTTATTTCCATTTTATACAAAAACTATAATTAGTGTGAAGAAGTTTTGCACCTTCAGGGCTTTAGAAGTTCTGTAATCATCAGGTTTTATAAGATAAATGAAAAACCTTAATTATGTCCAATGTTTTTAAGCGTTAATATCTTTAAATGAAGCTTTATTGATCCAAGGTTAAAATCAAGTTTTCATCTGATGAAATCTCACAATGAAAACATTTAAATGAACATTTTAAATCAATAATAAATCTTGAAAGTCACTTATGAGCTCATAGTCACAGATACAGTGGGTTTGATATGAGGCGGCCTCTTAAAGTTTACCATAACAGATCAATAATAATCAACAGGAACAGATATTAAGAACACTTAAATATAAACAAACTCTCCACATGCCACTTAAATATCAAATATCAACTAACTCTTCATACAGAACAGCTTCTCTCTTCATTGTAGAAACCCAAAGGTCCTGGAAGGTTTTAATTGTTTCTGCACAAAGAAAAATAATTTGTTCTGCGTTAGTTTTTTTTTTTTTTAATCTTTGAATTAAAACAATAATTTTGCAGTTGAGTTGATTTTGGTTTAATCGTGAGAACGTGTCGTCGTCTGTCAGGTGGATTCAACAGAACAGAAACCTGTGAGTGAGTAAAGTCTTTGATCTGTTATAATTCATCCTATATTTTATATAGAAGGTGTTTTATTTCGCTTTTACTCTAAAAAAAAGTATGAATGAGTTCAGTAAAATGTGTAGAAAGTACCAGAAACAACACTGCTCCTGCAACTTTATTATAGTGTGTTTGTTCAGTTTGAGTCAAAGCAACAATTTCACCAAAAGCAAATCATGTTTATTACATACATCTATTTTTTTTGGGTACAGAAGAAACCCAACAAATGAGATAAAACGTGTTAATTATTGATCTTCAGAGGAGCTGCTTCACTTTCCTTCAATCAGATCCAGATGTTTTCCTCTGTATCAGCTCCTTTTAGCCTCAACAAAAACACTTCAGAAATCTCAGCAGAAGCCTTGAAAACATGGAAGACACAGAAATCAGCCTGTGTTTCCTCATTCTTCTTCCTCTTTTTCCTCTTCTTTTCTTTTCCTGCAGAGCGACGTGTCTCCTACGAACCTGCAGCCAGAGTTTTTCCACAGCAGTAAAAACTTGAAGCTCATCGGTGTGAGAGGAGCTGCTGCTGCTGCTGCAGGGAGGGAAACAGTGAGATCAGCTGACCGAGGCCCCCGCCCCCCTCTGGCCCCCCTCTGGCCCCCCTCTGCCCCCCCCCCCTTCAGCTTCAGGTTTCCCTCCGGTCACGTGTCGGCTGCAGGTGGAGGTGACGGAGTTCATGAGGCGACGTGAACTTCAACGACAACACGACGCGCTGCTGCTGCTGCTGCTGCTGCATCTCGTGAGCTGATTCACACTCCGGTGTCACGTGAATCAATCAGGTCCCAATAAAACACCGGGGAGGGAAAAAACAAGACCAGGAGGGAAAAAAGAAGAAATTAATTATTCCAACCTTCGACATGTTGAAAAGATTTATTACACTGTAAAAAAAAGAGAGCAAACTTTAGTAAAAGTTTGAGTTTCGAGTTCTCAAAGTTAATGTGTAAGAATTTCAACAACTTTTTGAGTTAAATCACGCTTGTTTTCTGCACTAGTCTTTTTTTTAATAGTGCCATATAGTGTAAAGACATACAGATACTACAGACAAACAAATACTACAGGGGTGCAACGTGGGTGACTAACAAATAACAGTATCATACAAACAAGACTTCAAATAGGCAAACAGAGAGGAGACAAGAACAAAACAAGACATATACATATATGATTATAGTAAAAATGAAAAAGAAAGAAAAGAAAAATATATATATATAATGAAGAAATAAATACAAATAGAATACAAAAATAAAGAATAAAAGGTAGGTAAAGGTTTTTTCTTGTGAGAGTGTGCATGTACGTGTGCATGTGCGTGTAGGTGTGTGTAGGTGTGTGCACATATGGATGCACATAAGGAAGTGGGGATAAGGGGAAAAAGACAGATGAGAGACAGGAAAAAGTAAAATGGTCTCGTAAGTAAATATTGTTTTAGACCCCCAGCTTGCCCCCGAGGGCCAAGACACCTTGATCTTGAACTTTACATTAAATCTATAGACACAGTTTATTCAGAGCTCAGTGTAATGGTGCAGCAGCTCTCTGCAGGTACAGCCTGGTCTTCATCGTGGTTGTTTCATGGTCGTGTTTCTGATCAGACGGCGAGAGGAAACTTTCTGACCTATACTGTATATAAAAGAGAAATTAAAACTTGGTGCTGCACATAGAAACTGAAACTGACTTTATAACAAGATAAATAATCAAAATAAACAACTAAATCTAATATAATCTTCATTTTTGCACTTAAATGAGCCACAATCTATTGTATAATCTATGTTTTTATTTTGTTTTAATGCTCTTTCATCATTGTTCTCATGCTGCTTTTATTCCTGATAAACACACTGATAAACCTCTTTGCTTTAACGCACGGCATGCTGGGAAGTGTATGCAAATGAGCTGTCAAATGACATTAAGTCGACTGATCTTATCTCATTAGTTTTTAAATTGGAAACACATGCTGCAGGTTTCTTTCTTTCTGTCTTTTTTTTTTATTATTTATATATATTTTTTGCAGTGCAGTCTCTGTGGGCCGGAACATGTTGCTCATCAACTGTGTGTGAGGTTTGGTTGGACGAATCTGTTTTTGTGATGACACATGAGTTGTCGATGGGGAACGAGGGAAGAGCCAAGCAGGAAATGTTTGTTGATGTTTGACTGCTGGTCTGGACTCAGCAAAAAAAAAAAAAAACTCCCATCATCCCTCTGAGTGAAGTCAGCTGAACAGATGAGAGCGTGTTTTTTTTGTTTCCCCCTTTACAGCTGTTAACTCACATTTCTCTCGACTCACTCAAACCTGATCGTCACAAAACTTCATTTGATTTACAGCCTGTTTAACATTTTTACTGTTTTAAGTTTAAAATCCAAAAACATGATATAAAATGAATGAGAGACTCGTCCAGGTGAGACGAGCCGGGCTGTGAGGATGTCTTGTCTGTCAATCAACATCAGTCATTATCAATTTCACTTTTCTAATCCTCCTTTTTTATAGCTGCTGGTAAAACACACTGGTTACTTCTCCAACCAATCAGAGAGCTCGTTACATCGTCCCATGTTGGCTGAACAATGGAGCTGATCATCATCAGTAAGTCAATCAATCAATAATTTGTTCCAATTTTAAGAAAATATCTTTTCAAGTAGTTTTTCATATTCTATAATGTATTTAAGAATCAATAAATGTATTAACAAAAGATTTATTTAATGTGTTTTACACTGTTTTTGTAAATCAATTCAACCTTTTAAAGTATTAATTGATAGATAATGAGTTATTTTTAATGCCTATTACACTGACTTTAATCATTTATGAGTCATTACCAAACTCTTACTTGAAAACAAACATTGTATCATGGAAAATCTTTTCATATCAAACATTTATTAAATATTTACTTTTACACGCCATGATGAAGAGTTAACACAATATTTACAACTCAGAATCAGAATCAAACACTGAATTGATCCCCAGGGTGAAATTAGGATGAGTTACAGTTATTTTCATCTTTGTTTTGCTTTTTTGAATATGTAATGAACAAGAAATGACAAAAAACAACAACAAAGTAAAACAAAAATGAAAATTATAGCAAAGAAATTGTCAAACACTTGTTTAACATGTTTAGAAAAGACTGAAGTAGAAAAAACATGTTATAGTGAAAAATAGAAATAGATGCATATGCAAATATACAAAGAAAGATGACTTTATTCTATAATATAT
This sequence comes from Trachurus japonicus, assembly GCF_045865225.1. Taxonomy (NCBI): domain Eukaryota; kingdom Metazoa; phylum Chordata; class Actinopteri; order Carangiformes; family Carangidae; genus Trachurus; species Trachurus japonicus. The sequence goes on along the minus strand of NC_140930.1, from coordinate 6,254,543 downwards.
AAAGAAAAATAAATACATAAGGATTTGAGTTTTAAAATTCCACTTTAAACTCGTTTTGTATCGATCTTCAACGTACAGACAAGGCAAGGCAAGGCATCTTTATTTATATAGCGTATTTCATACCAAGGCAACTCAATGTGCTTTACATAAAGACAAAACATTAAAAAAAGAAGCATAAGACAGAATAAAAACAAACAAAACACTAAAAACAGAGTTAAAAGCAAGAGCAAATAAAAGAAAATAGATAAAGTCTTAAAAGAGACCTTAAAGAATTAAAAGCTTTCCAGTGAAGTGATATAAAACAGATCTATTGAAATCAAAAACCCAAAGTAACAGAAGTTATAAAACATAAAAGGTCCGAAGATAAAGAGGAACTGAAGAGTCGACCTGTCGGAGAGATTTGACCTGACAGAAAACAAATGTATCTGCAGTTAAATAAATAAATAAATAAATATAACATGAATGTGGACGTTCTCTCTGTCAGATGAGTTGGATTCACGTGTTTGAACCTGAGTGACGAGGATCAACGTCCATCAGAGACGTCGTCTGGACTTCGTCTCCCTCTGGTTTTATCTCCGCTGTGGACGGAGGAAGAAGAGGAAGAAGAAAGAGGAGAAAGAGGAGAAGAAACTCTGTGTGGGAGTCTGAGTTTAGTCCCAGTGAACTCCCTGCACCACCCGCCTCGTCCTGGATGGAGACTGACCTACATTCCTGTGACCCCACCCACACTGGACGCCCCCTGCTCACACACACACACACACACACACACACACACACACACACACACACACACACACACACACACACACACACACACACACACACACACACACACTCCTCCACATACAGTACATACATACTCAGTGTGGGTGTGTCCCTGGTCGATGAGGTCGTTCCTGTTTGCTTTGGAGGGAAATCACATCTGCTGCCACGATCAAGCGCTCACTTTCTTTTTGTTGAGACTAAACTTAGACACTAAATGAAAAGGAAAAACTCAAAACTAAAGTTAAAATGAAAATTTAGGAAGTAAAAACTAAACAACAATAGAAAAACTAGATCTGAAATCAGGAACTAAAAACACTAAAAGAAAGAAACTTAAAAAGAAAAGTCAGAACAAAACTGACTTTTGGATATTCAAGAAGAAAAACAAGAACTAAACTTTGATTCAGGGCTTAAAGAGACAAAAAAAATAACGTATTCACACGGAACTAAACTATTAAGAACTTAGAAACAAAAGTCAGAACAAAACTTATAAATATTTAAGGAGGAAAAGTTGAAAATCAGACACTCAGAAACTTATGGACTAAACTCAAGAGCAGAAAACCTAAAACTAGACCAAACAAACTAAACTGAAATACTCCAGACTTCACCCATGAACGAAACTTAAAAACAAAAGTTATGAACATTGTTGAAGCAGCAAAACTTAAAAACAAAACAAAAACTGGGCCTAAATCCGGAAACTAAAATAACTAAGAGCTTCACTCGAGCCAAACTGAAGACTGAGACTCTTAAACTGATATAATGAACTTTATTCAACAGTTTCATGTGTTTGAAACTCAACCAAACGAGGTTTAAAATGACTAAAAAAACCCACTTTAAATGCTGCAGGAGGATTTATTCAGACGGAGGACGAAGCGTTGGGGACGATCCCGGTCCCCCACTCGCAGCTTTGGTCTGAATAAACAACAGAGAGTTTAAAATAAGCAGTTTGGTCTTTTAGAGAAACGTGAGGGTGACGGGCGGCGGGTTTCAGATGACGGCCGAGCCTGAACGTGAGTAATGTGACCATATGTATATGTGTGTGTGTGTGTGTGTGTTGAGAGACAGGGGGAGGGTCGAGGGCGGTTTGGTTCCTAGAGGTCCTGATTCTTGGAAGTCTTGAAGGGGCAGCGACCGTTGACCCCTGAAGCAACGTGCAACATCTGCTGCCGCGGAGGTTTATACACACACACAGACACACAGAGACACACAGACACTTTCAGGTGTATTGACACTGTGGGGATTTAAGTGACACTCTTATCTACACAGCAGCACTTAAACACAACACAGACACACACGCCTGTTCTTCTGTACTTCTGGGGACCGTCGTCTTTATAACTGAGACCAGACTGTTGGTCCTTCAAAGGTTTAGATTTGGCTTTATGGCTGATTTTGGACTAAACATGACCAGAGAAAAGTATGAGAGGCCGTTTAGGAAATAATTCATATTTGCTCTCACACACACCACTATACTCATATACACACACTACTATACTCTCACACACACACTATTACACACACTATTATACTCTCTTACACACACACTATTATACTCTCTTACACACACTATTATACTCTCTTACACACACTATTATACTCTCTTACACACACTACTATACTCTCTTACACACACACTATTATACTCTCTTACACACACACACACTATTATACTCTCACACACACACACACTATTATACTCTCTTACACACACTACTATACTCTCACACACACTATTATACTCACTTACACACACTATTATACTCTCTCACACACACTATTATACTCTCTTACACACACTATTATACTCTCTTACACACACTACTATACTCTCACACACACTATTATACTCTCTTACACACACTACTATACTCTCTTACACACACACTATTATACTCTCTTACACACACTACTATACTCTCTTACACACACTACTATACTCTCTTACACACACACTATTATACTCTCTTACACACACTATTATACTCTCTTACACACACTATTATACTCTCTTACACACACTACTATACTCTCTTACACACACTACTATACTCTCACACACACTACTATACTCTCTTACACACACTACTATACTCTCTTACACACACACTATTATACTCTCTTACACACACTATTATACTCTCTTACACACACTATTATACTCTCTTACACACACTATTATACTCTCTTACACACACTACTATACTCTCTTACACACACTATTATACTCTCACACACACTACTATACTCTCTTACACACACACTACTATACTCTCTTACACACACTACTATACTCTCTTACACACACTACTATACTCTCTTACACACACTACTATACTCTCACACACACACTACTATACTCTCTTAGGTCGCTTTCACACTAGCCTCGTTTGGTCCGGACTTTAGGACTTTTCAGTTTGGTCCGAACCAAAATTTCAGGTGTGAACACTCCCCCGGACCACGGTCCGGACTTTTGTCGGACCAAACAAGCGGACCATGGTCCCCCAAAAAAGTCAGGACTCGGTCCGGTTCGAAGTGAACCATGGTCCGGTTCGCTTCAGGTGAGAACGTAATCGGACTTTTAATAGGACCAAATACAGGAAGCAAACCAAAACAGCAGTGTTTCCCATAATAAATTACCTCAACCACGAATAGATTTTTCGGCTTTTGGCTCGACCAACGCAATATCGTTTCATTCATTCATGTCCGCATAGCGCTCTTTCTCCGTTATTGCCGTTCACACACACAGAGAGAGAGAGAGAGAGAGAGAATGCAGGACAGCAGGGCGCGGTGAAAGCTGCCACAGTCTCCTTGCAAAGGAAAACTGTCAAAGCTGCTGCTCCCCATTGTTGGTGAATAGGAAAAAAAATGACAGAAAGTGATTTTCCCTCACATTTTCTGACCAATAGCTGAACGACCTGTAGACCACGTGTCATTTGTTTACAAAAAAGGTGCGTTTTGACAAGGGACAGTGTGAACACAGACCGGACCAAAACTTAATTGCAACAATGTATCATTTCTTCCCTTTGGTCCGGACCGTGGTCCGGACTTTCAGGTGTGAAAGCGACCTTACACACTACTATACTCTCTTACACACACTACTATACTCTCTTACACACACTACTATACTCTCACACACACACACACACACACACACACACTATTATACTCTCTTACACACACTACTATACTCACACACACACACTATTATACTCTCTTACACACACTATTATACTCATACACACACACTACTATACTCTCACACACACACTACTATACTCTCTTACACACACTACTATACTCTCACACACACACTACTATACTCTCTTACACACACTACTATACTCTCTCATACACTACTATACTCTCTTACACACACTACTATACTCTCTCATACACTACTATACTCTCTTACACACACTATTATACTCTCTTACACTATTATACTCTCTTACTTGAAAATAATCGATAGTTGCAGCCCTGCATTTTACAACTGGGTCCCCACTTTTCACAAATATCCAATAATATCCTGCCTTTCCCCCAAAACAATATCCAAACTGTCACTTTTTAAACCCTAAACCCAACTCTCCCAATCAACCCCCATGAATCCAAACCTGCTCCATTGTCTTCTTCTACTCTGTTGGTTTCAAGTCGTAGGTATGATGGTAGCTAATAACCAAAACCAGATAGGTTTCACACTGCTTCCTCGTTTCCACGGCAACAGCCGGTCATCAATTATCACCTCATAACGCACCACTTGGTGTCTTGGGGGGGGGGAAGAAAAAGGAAAAAGAAAAGAAAAAGAAACGTGAGACATTAATTGCAGCCTCTGAGGTGAGAGAGGTGAGAAAATAATAAAATGACGCCAGAAGACTTCAGTCATTTATTTTATTTATTTATTTATTTATTTTTACACCAGTTTGAATCTTGAATGGCTCAGTTGAAAAATATCAGATTCTTTATTCTATAAAAAAAAAAAAAAAGACAAACAAAGGCAAAGTGTGTTCACACAGTTTGGGGTTGAGATATAAATTATTACCATTATTATATACCATTTTCCAAACCCAACAATGATGGCGAGCCAGTTTGTTCTTAAACAGTGGATCAGTCCTGGCGCCACGTTTGATGGTGTTCTCCATTAAACACACTGTAATACTGTATTTAGACCCATTAAACCTGTCGTACAGACAAAACATGGTTGTTTATGTTCAGTGCCAAATGTAACAAAGTACTAATACTTCATTACTGCACATGTACTTTTCTTTTAATGTAGGCTATATTTGTATTATTTCTATATTTATATTAATGACATGCCTCTTGTGCCGACTGAAAGTAGTTAGTGTGTATGTGTGTGTGCTGTCTCTGGGTCTTGACTTTGAGGGAATTGTTCCTGGAAAATCTTGGATAAGTCTGATTTGATGCTGATTATGATGTTTGACTAAAGAAGAGGTTGTGTTAAAGGCATAGTTCAACATTTTGGCAAATTGGCCCATTGCCATAATCCCTATAGTCATAGCAGTAGGTTCGTTACCTTTAATTGTCGGTGCAAGCTGTTTTTAGAACAGCGGAGCAGAGACAGAGTTGTTTTAGAGATACAGAGACTGCTTGATGAAAAACTGCCCCCGACGGGAACGCGCATCAGCGGTTTTGCATGAATTTACCTCTAAAACAACTCTGTCTGGTAACGTTCTGTTATTATCTCATAGCGTGGTGAATGTGCAGGTCACAACTTGTCCACCAGAGCGTTTTGGAGTTGTTGGATTGTGTATTTGATGAGGAAAACCAAGAAATCCCATGAGCCTCTGTAGCGTAGCTCTGAGCAGCTCGCCGCTCTGCTCCGCCATTCTAAAAATAGCTTGCACCGACAAATAAAGGTAACAAACCTACTACTAAAACTAACTCGTAAAACCGGGCAGGAAAACCGAAGTTACACAGTGTGATACTAGACCAGCAGGGGGCGCTGGGACAGTCTCAATGTCAATGGAAACGTCAAAATGATGTTTAAACTTTCACTTTAAGTTAAAATAGTTGCATTGTGTTGATGTAAATACAAAATAACAGATGTTGCTGATCCAGGCTGATGATGTTTGTGTCTTTGTTAAAGCATGACACTTTAAAAAAATCCCCAATTTTAGACTCATCAACAACAGGTAAATAGAGAAATAAAGGAAAATGTTGAGTCCAGCGCGTCTGAATTCAGGTTTCAGTCTTGTGTTTGTTTCCTGACTCTACCTTCCTGCAGGAGTTTGGTTTGACTTCTTCTTCCTCCTCCTCCTCCTCCTCCTCTGCGCTCTCTCTCTCTCTCTGACTTCATCCTGCAAACAGCTGGTGGTGGAGCTGAAGTCGAGCTCCGACGTCGTCTCTGCTTCTGATTTCCTCCTGCACAAAGTCTGGGAGTGTTTTCTGCCTGGAAACCGTTTTTTATGGACTGACGGACCGGCCGACCGACTGCCTGCCTCTGCCTCTCTGTGTGTGTGTGTGTTTCCCCCCCTCCACCACCACCACCACCACCACCTCCTTTTTCCTTTTTTTTATTTCACAACCTCGCTGAACTTGAAAATGAAAATGAACTCACGTCACCCCTGCCTGCTGCCAGATCCTGCTTTTGTCCCAGTTTTTCCTCTCTCCTCTCCTCTCTCTCTGTGTCGGCGCTGAGTTTACAGTACTCAGCTCACCTCATCTCTCCTCTCTCTCTGTCTCTCTGCAGACAGTTACAGCAGCAGCATGTGGAGATAATTCACTTTGAATAATGAAGATGTTTATCTGGATTGTTTTGTTTTGCTTTGCATAGGAGCAGAGCTGCAGGGGTTGAGCCAGGCCGCTGCTGCTGCTGTAGGTGTCCAGGTGAGCAGAGGTGAAGTCAGTGCTGTCAGTCAATCAATCTATCAATATATCAATCAATTACACACTGATAGATGAAGCATCAGCATCAGGAGCGGTGGGAAACAGCAGGGAATCAAACAGGCTCTTTGTCTGTCTGCCGCTGCCTCAGACAGAGATGACGTATCGCCACAACCAACCATCACCTCCACCTTCCTCCCTCCTCCTCCTCCTCCTCCTCCTCCTCCTCCTCCCGTCCAGTGTTTGTTCACATGATGATGATGATGTCACGATTATAAATATTCTTGGTACGATTATTGTCAGAGAAATGAATAATCACGGTAGCTAGTGCGATTATCACGATTATTATTATGCATTAATTAATTTCACAACACTACATATGAATGTGTAAAATCAAATATAGTCAAAATATAACTACATTGTTGATAATATAAACAAAATATTTTAAGTATCTATTAATATTATTACTTCCCTTAGAGGAAGTATTTGAAATATTCAAGTCATTAATTGTCATCTATACCAAACATTTAAGTTTATTTTAATATCTTTTTTTATTTTATTATTACAAATGGCACACTGACATTTAAATTCCGACCAATTCAATGTTAACGTGAGGTAAATGGACCAATAGTATCTGTGCATTTAGCTTTACTTTGGCGCCACATCTGCCGATACGGTTCCGACATATCGTTTTTGGAAAGTGACGGTATTTAGGAATCTTTACAATAGATTAATTGTGGCGTTTAATACCGCGATTAATTGTAAAAAATAAAATAAAATAAATCGTGACATCCCTAAATGATGATGGTGATGATGATGATGATGGTGGTGGTGGCTGAACCTCCAGCCTCTCCCGCATGCAGCAGCAGCTTAAAGGGTTAACACGCAGCCACAACAAAGGAGCCGGTGCTGGGCCGGCGTGTGCATGAGTCGAGTGTGTGGAGGGGGAGGAGGGGGGGAGGGAGGGGGTGAGGAGGGGGGTGGGAAGAAGAGGAGGAGGAGGAGGAGGAGGAGGAGGAGGAGGGGGGTGCTCAGGCTGCCTTCTAGCCCCGCCCTGGAATTCTTTATTGGAGAGGCTGTTTACAACCTCGACGCATAGGAGTCCCCGGGTTCATCGGCCCGGTGGGGAGGGGGTGAGGCGGAGGAGGATGGGGGAGGAGGAGGAGGAGGAGGAGGAGGAGGAGGAGAGGTTGAGACTCACAAGAGAGCAGAGAGGAAAATGGTACAGGAAGAAGACAATAAGAAAATATGTTGAGGGCCTCCAGAGCTGCAGGATCTGAGCTTTTGTTTCTCCTCTTTGTTCCCAATAATAATAATAAGAATAAAAAATGATAATAATCAACATTATTATTATTATTATTATTTTTGTCTCTGATTCGGGTTTCTCTCTCTCTGTTTTTTTCTTTCTTTAACACAATTTAAACATGCACATGTCTGAGTTGATGCAGACACGTGAAGAGGGATTGCAGCCCCCCCTCAAACCAAAAAAAAAAAAAACACACCCTCCTCTCTCTTTCCTCTGCTGCAGCCGACTCCACGTTCCCTCTATGTAAAGACACGCAGCGTGGACCAGGACTTGTTTAGTTTCTTCTTTCTTTTCTGTGTGTTTTTCACAGAGCGGCTGCTTCCTCCTCGTCTCTCTCTCTCACTCAGCTGCACTCGGTGTTTTCGCTGAACCCAAAACCTGAGCAGACAAAACAATATCTCACACTGCTGCTGCTGTTGATGGTTGTTGTTGAATGTTTCCGTATCTTTGAGTCTCGTCTGGTGGAAGAAGTCGGTCAGTTCAGTTCACTTCAGTTCGGTTCGGCCTCATGTTGAAGCTGCAGTGTGTGTGTGTGTGTGATGCTACAATGGCATGCATGTTGTTTATAAGCTGCTACTCTAGTTCACACACCCCTCCTCCTCCTCCACACTTGTGTTTACATCTACATTTTACATGAGTCCCACATCTGTCTCCAAACGGTGCACAGAGATAAAGACAAAATAATCATCAAATCTTCATTGTGTTTGATGTATAAACTGTTATAAATCAGTGACAAATGCCTGTTATCGTCCCCAAGTGTCCAAACTGACATGTTGTTTTGTGTTATATTCATATAAGATAGAATAATAGAATGAAAACTGGAAAATATTCACATATCACAGTCTGTATTTGGCATTTTCCTTAAATATTAAGGAATAATTGTGTGAGCTTGAATGAAAATAAGAGCGAATTCAAATCACATATAGTTATAACATATATATTTTATGGATAGGTTCTTAATTATTTGTCATTTTCATTGATTCAATGCTCAGATAAGATGGAAAACAACAAAAACATGCTTTTCTATTCATATCTTATGTACCTTGCACAGCCATGTTGTTCTAATATGATTATAAACTCAAATTTTGTGTCATTACTACCATAAAACATGTTACTGACATGTATTTTTGTTCATATCTTATATTCTAAGAGATATTTTAACATGATGTTCAAGTCAAAGTAAAATGTGTCATTTCAACAACAAAAGACAAAACAAAACAAAGAAATATAAAGATTTTCAATCAATATAAATATGTTTATCAATACATGTGATAAGAAATGTTAGATCCTGAAGTTGTCAACATGTGTTTTCATTGATATAGCCTACTATATTTAATGTCACCATAATACAAAACAAGTTCTGAGTTATTTGTCATGCCAATCGTATAAAAACATTACAAACTTGTTTTTTATAATCTATTGTTTTTATTTATTCTATTCTCAATGCACTTATATTTATATATTTATGTCTTGCTGTTGAATGACTGTTTGTTTATTGTGCAGCTGAGAAACTGAATTTCCTAACCCTTTCTATCTATCTATCTATCTATCTATCTATCTATCTATCTATCTATCTATCTATCTATCTATCTATCTATCTATCTATCTATCTATCTATCTATCTATCTATCAAACATCAATATAATTCTGTTATATGTTTAATTTAAGATAATATCATGTTACACCCAGGGGCTGATTAAAGTTAAAGCTTTTGTGTCATTTCAGCCATAAAAATACAGTAAAAAAAAACCCATAAAAAAACATAAAATTTAATGTTATGCCCGTGCCTTACATTAATAATGACATTATTCCATGTCATTTTCATTTTCCCGTGTTCATTTCGTCAATAATTTACATTTTTCCAACAACACTGTATTGTAGCAGCAGTTGGTCACTACACTACACTACACTACATGCCTATCTCTCTCTCATGCGCGTCCCCGTGGGCCCGCCGCCTGCTTCCCAACCTTTCCCCCAGATCGAGTGCGCGCCGCCGGCCGGGTTCAGCGGGTTTACTGTGACACCGCTGACTCCGCGGCCACGCCCCCCGACAGCCACGCACCCCGCCGCGGGCCAATGGCGTCGCGGCCACGTACCGATCACGCACCGCCTCGCCTCTGATTGGCCGCCGCTCGCTACACCTTTGCCGCTGATTGGCTGCGTGTTACCACCCGCCAGACTTGCTCTGAATTTTGTTTCTGTGTTTTTTTTTTTTTTCTCTCTCTCTCTCTCTCTCTCGGGTTTTTTTTTTTTTTTTTTTTTTGGTTGGCTCCGCTCAGCTGAAGCCAGTCTAGCTGGCAGAGGCTCAGCTTATTATTGACGGCTCGCGCTCCTGCCGTTGCTCCTGCCGTTATTTTGAATCCTCAACCGCCGCCGCCGCCGCTGCTCCGTGTTCAACTCTTCTTCCTCCTCATGCTCAGCTTCACGGCGGAGCGCTGCTGCCAGGTGAGTCACAGACAGACAACACAACACAACAACCTGTCCAGCCGGCTCTGGTTTAGTTGTTTCATTTCATTTCATTTCATTAATCAAAGTTGTGGTTGTTATATTTATGTATTCATAGTACAACGAGCTCTCGGAGTTCGTTGTTGTTTCAACTGTGTCTGCGAGTCTGCACACGTAACGTAACGTAGGCTTCAGGTGTGCTTGTTATCTATTATTTTGAGTATTTGTGTGTTATTTAAGGCGCTGCTGGCTGGTTTATTTGAGGTCATACTGAACCCAGCGTCTCCCAATGTGTGTGTGTGTATGTGTGTTCACAACAGTTGCATCACTGCAGTGCATCATAAAGTTTAAAAGACTGATGGAGACACTTTATCCCAAACTGGGCAGATTGTCTTTTGTTGTACTGGTTGCACTGGTTGCACTGGTTGTTTGTTTTTTGTTTTTTTTTATCGTTGATGCGTAGAATCAGATTGTACTTGATTGTCTTTGTTGTTGCTGTGATGATGTGTGATCATCAGGCTGCAGCTCACAGTCCTAACAATCATTTTCATTAGGCTACCGATGCTTTTGATGACACTAATTAATCGATAAATCCGTCTATAAGGTTAGACAGCAGTGCAAAAATAACCTCAACATTGTCTTGATTGAAGTAGAAACAAAACAAAACAAAAAATAGTGATTTATCCTGTTTATTCTAATTATAATGAAAGACATCATCAAATGTTTTGATGTTTTGGTGCAAAAATATGACTTATTGATTGGGCTGTCAATCAATCAGCCGATTTATTGCAGCAGCTCTGCTATAGATGAATTATGAAGTCTGTGTGTGATTATATGTGGTAATTAAACTAATAATCAGTCAGACAATAGAGAAATGTGATATAAAAACAAAGCTATAAGCACCAAACCCAGAAGCAATGCAGTGATATAGGTGATTATTGTAAGAAACGAATTGATTTCTGGTCAAAAAAATGTGATCAATATCAAGTCATTGTTGCACATTTTGTCCAAAAGCAAAAATAAAATCCAGTCAAGTGTCATTCAAAAGTCAGAAAATGAGCAGAGGCTGTTGTTTATTGACCTTAAAACCACCAGCATTGTTGCTCATTGAACACCTGTCAATCAAAACAAAACAAATGTCAGCACTGGAATTGATAACAATTTGTGTTTATCGGCTGCCTGATTGATTGATCGATCAGATTCAGAGGGATGGATCAGTTTTGGTTCCTGTTCAGGTTGCACCCAAAAAATCTGCAGCTGAGCACAACAAAGAGACAGAGACAGAGACAGAGGAATAAAAAAAAAAGAAAGGAAAAGAGCTCAAATGAACGTGAGAAAATATAAAACAAGCTGAAAAAGTGATTAAAAAAATAATAAATTTGAAAGAGGAAAAGAAAGAAATTCAGAATGAGGACGAGACGAGTCAAGTCTGATCAATAAATCCTCCTGGTTCACTCACTTATTTTTTCTTTCTGTCAGTGAAAGTCAGATGCTGAGTGATGACAATATTTATTCAAGAGTAATTAAAAACACATTAATTCCCCGTTACAAGTGTGTGTCTGTGTGTGTGTGTGTATGTGCTCTGCATTGTGTCCTGTTGCTGTAATCTCATTACGTGCTGCTGTGTGTTGTGTTTGTGTGATGTTTTGCGTGGGAAATTGCAGCGCCGGAGAACGATACTGTGTCTGAATGTGTGTATATGTGTCTGAATATGTGTATATGTGCGTGTCTGTGTGTGCTTGTGTGTGTTTGTTGCAACAGATTGACTTTGTTTTCACCAACTATACTTCCTGTGGGGAGCTTCCTCTCTCTCTCTCTCTCTCTCTCTCATGGGGCGAGTCGGTGCATGTTAATGTGGGAGGAGTAGGGGGCGGGGCTTCTGCATGGAAGTGGTGTGTGTTTGTGTGTGTGTGTGTGTGTGTGTGTGTGTGCGTGGGGTGTAATATCTGGCACGCCACCTCCCGTCATCTATTCTGGGTGCACGGTCGGGGAGGTTCCCCCCTTTAGCCGGAGCAAAACGATGATGGGTGTACCCGGCGCTGCAGTGGGGCCCCTCGCTCTCTCTTCTGTCTGTCTCTCTCTCTCTCTCTCTCTCTCTCTCTCTCTCTCTGTGTCTCTATCTACACACCAAGGTCTCTCGCCCCTCGCTCGCTCTCGCTCTCTCTCCCTCCACCCTTCCTGTACGTGCAGCTGAGCAGTCACCAGATGCCAGCCAACTTGGCCAAGCAGCAGCAGCAGCAGCAGCAGCACCCAGGAGCCCTTTGTCCCCCCCACTGGTCATCCCCCCCACCCCCCGGTCACCACGACGACCACCACTCAACTACACTTATTTTATTATGATTTTTATTTACATCACCGCATCGTCTCGTGTTGCATTTTTGAACAGCAACAACACAATTGTATAATTTGTTATAATTAGATTTCCTATGTTTTTATAGGTCAGGAAGACATAGCAGGAGAGGAGAGGAGAGGAGAGGAGGGGGTGGGGAGGGTATGACATCATTGATAATTACATGGGTGGTGTGCACTTTAGTTACCAAAGAAAGAAAAAAGAAAAGGAAGAAGACCATGGGGCTGTTTCTGAAATCACTCCCTTGTTCACTCATCCACTGACGGCGGCAGTGGTGGCGGCGGCAGCGGAGGGTCATCTGGGGCAAAGCTCCACCTGCTGGCAGCCGAAAAAAGAATAATGAAGTAGTTTTAGTGGCACAGAGCAACTTAGAAACGAGTGTGGAGAATCGATAATGTATGTATTATTGATTTTAGCTGGTAGAATAGTTAATATTGACCGTCTGTAGAAGAGAAACCGGAGCTTAAACCAAACCTCAATCACATTTTACACATTTAACAACTTGATAAAATCAGATTTTATATCTTAAAGTCAACAAACTGACAGTGAATATGAGTTGGGATCCCAAATGGATCCAAATAAAATGGATATAGAAATAGTGTGAAGTGAACAGGAAGTGATTGGTGATGAACTTCTGCTGGGTTTGAAAAGATGAGGGGCGATAACTCATCATGTTTCCTGTCAGTTCAAATTAAATTGTGTTACTTTTATAGATAACTAACACAATAGAAACACATGTTGGGGTCCCAAAATGGAAATAAATGTGAAGATACTGTGAAAAAATTCAAGTTTTATCTTGTTGGCAAAGAAATCCTAAAGTTTTTTTGGGCACAATGGAAAATAATAACAGAAACATTTAAAAACGAATCAGATTTTCATGTTGGATGGACACAATCGTGACATTTGGGATCCCAACGTGTATCTTAAGGATATTTACAGTGTCAAAATGTTCATTCTTGCTTGGTGAGAGAGGATAGAGTCGGTGGTGAGCTGCTAGCAGAGTGTGTGTAAACCATCATACAGATATTTTAAACATTTGAAAACCATTTACACATTTCTGACTCCACCTCTGTAATCAAATTCAGTCCTGCAACCCGACCCCACCCACTAGTGAGATCATCACAGAGTCGACCTGGTTCAAACTCTGTTTTCTTCTTCTGAACCGACTCACTGGATGAAATCATGTTTTTTTAAGAGCTCAGCCTTTTTTTTTTGTTTTTGGAAACTTCTGAGGATGTTGAAGATTCATTGAAGTGAAAATCATGGAAAATAAATGACTGAATTAGGTCAAGATGAGAGATTTAATTCTTGTTGGTGACAAAAGTGCAACAAAAAGAGTTTTACATGAATGCGTGGAAGCAAAATTGTGTCAAAATGTCTTTGTTTTTGAGGTTTTTCGAAAGATTCTTGAAAAGATAAAACCTGAGCGACTGGTTTTTCATCAGTGTTTGTCCTCCTGACTTGCCGTAGGTTGACCGTATGGACAGCCAGCCAGCGGCGACCATGGAGCTGAAGCAGTGCATCGAGTACCACGACCTGGAGGCCGCCGAGGCGCTGGTCAGCATGAGCTTCTGGGGTCAAAGGTCACACAAGCCGCGCCCGCTGACCCCCACCTCCGACTCCTGTGACTCCATCCAGCTCCACCCAGAGGGAGGCGACGCTCCCAAAGACCTGATCGCTCTGTCCTCACTGGTGAGAATCTAATCTAATCTAATACATCTGATAAAGAATGAAAGGAAGTTTATTTGAACACAGAATACAGAAACAAAAATAAAAACAAACAACAGTAAATACAGACAAAGACAACAACACAAAATAAAATAACAACAACTAAACTAAACTTAACAATTATTTATGTTCAAAAGGAATGGGAAGAAGCCAAAGCTTATTGAATCCCATCCCTTCCCTCTATGTTAATTCCAGTATATACTAATAAGTTATAAAATAGTAACAACAGATAGGCTGATACACATAAATGCACATACACACACATAGTCACAATGAGACTAAAAAGATTTTTTTTTAAAATGAGAAGCCATAATAAATTAAGGAGTCAATCACTCAGTATGTGTGTAATATTTGTCAGGGTTTATTGGCAAAATCTGAAAAAGCTACCCATGAATATGTTTGTATACAGTGGAGAAAATAAGTATTGCACGTGTCAACATTTTTCTCAGAAAATATATTTCCAACAGAGCTATTGACATGACATTTTCACCAGATGTCTGCAACAACCCAAGCAATGCACACGTACAAGGAAATCCAAACATTTATGTCCACAAATTAAGTAATGTGGAATAAAGTGAAATGACACAGGGAATAAGTATTGAACACATGAAGAAAAGGAGGAGGTGCAAAAAGGTAAAAAAAAAGAAAAGAAAAGAAAAAGGTAAAGAAGGAAGTAGACCTGCAATTACCAGGTACAGTTACTAAAAAAAAACAATGAGTAATGCATTTAACCGCCATGGCCTCTATGCTGCTCACCATGCAAGTCTATTCAATACTTATTTTTCCCACTGTATGTGTATAATCGCTATAAAATAAAATGTGGTTTTCGTAGCCTTGCAATTCTTCTTTTATATAGCAAGGGTCTTGCTTTAGAGCAGTGTTTTTCAACCTTGGGGTCAGGCAAACTAGAATCTGAACACTAGATGTGACATTTTCACCTCCGTTTTACAGACGTTTTTAAATGTTTAAAGGTCCAGTGTGTAATAATTGTCAAGGTTTATTGGCAAAATCTGAATAAACTACCCATGAATATATTTGTATAAGTGTATAATCGCTATAAAATAAAATCTGTTTGATTTTCGTAGCCTTATAATTATTTTTTTATATAGACATATAGCAAGGGTCTTGCTTTAGAGAGTGTCGCCATCTTGCGCCGCCATGTTTGTACGGCTGCACAAACGAAAAATCCAGCCAGCCAGAGAGCGCGTTTCAAGAGTTATGCGTTCATAAATACAGTAAACGAAGAAGGAGGAGGAAACAGCAGAGAGTGAGTTAGAAGTTAGTCAGTAGAGAATAGTGAGAAGAATAGTGAGTTTTTTTGTCCTCAGAGGCCATTTTCCCCCCGTTTTCAAAGTATTGATCAGTCATCTTGAACAGATATAATATTATCTTACCGTTTTCCCCCTCAGTGTATGACGCCGCCTCACAGTCCGAGCTTCGCCGAGGCCTCCACCACCACCGCCGCCATGAGCCCCGCCACCAGACCGGTCTTACCCCGCCTGGGGGGGCTCGGCGTCGGCGTCGGCGTCGGCCCCGCCCCCTTCCTCTGTAACTCCCCCTCCCCGTCCTCCTCCCCCTCCTCCTTCGCCGCCACGACGGACGCCTCCTCCTCGGCGCTTCTTCTTCCACCTCAGGCGGAGTCGACCTGCGTGGCTCCGCCCGGCCGCGCCATGGCCACCAGCGTCATCCGCCACACCGCCGACCGCCTCAGCGCCCCCCCTCCCCCTCCCCCTGCTCCCCCCCAGCAGCCGCCGCCGCCATCGTCTTCCCAGCCGCCACAGACCTCCACGCCGCCGCCACAGACTCTCACAGAGGAGAAGGACGCAACTCCTCCGTCTCCCCTCAGCCCGTCCTCGCCCCCCCCCCACTTCTTGGCGGCCTCTCCCCTCCCCCCCTCTCCTCACCTGTCGTCTTCCTGCCCCCCCCCCCTCCTCCTCCTCCTCCTCCCCCGTCTCCCCCGTCTCCCCGCTGCTGTGCCAGGTGTTCCCGGTGAGCGGCCGGACGGGGATGATCTCCGCCTTCGTTCAGGCGCCGGTGCCGGTGCAGGTGCAGACGACGCCGGGGGGGCCGAAGCCCATCCTGCCTCAGTCCCCCCCCGGCTTCGCGCAGCCCCTGCTGGTCGGCTCCGCGGTGCCGCAGGGGACCGTGATGTTCGTGGTGCCGCAGCCGCCCGTGTCCCAGCAGCAGCCGCCGCCGCTGCCGCTGCCGCTGCCGCTGCAGGGCGCGCAGACCGTCATGACACTGGGCAACACCAAGCTCCTCCCCCTGGCGCCGGCGCCCGTCTACATGCCGTCGGGGGCGAGCGGCGGCGGCGGCGGCGGCTGTGGCGGCGTCTCGCAGACCGACTTCTCCCGCAGACGGAACTACGTCTGCAACTTCCCCGGCTGCAAGAAGACGTACTTCAAGAGTTCACACCTGAAGGCTCACCTGCGCACACACACAGGTGGGTGGGGGGCGGAGCCATCGCAGCATCATGTTTTCTCCTATGTTCTAAATTCTAAATTCTAAATTCTTAATTCTAAATTCACTATTTATCAGGAAAAACCAACTACATGATGACAACACTGCAACAATTATCTGATAAATTCTCCATTGTGTTTTATTTTTACACTTTTAATTAACAAACAAGCCATTATCTCTCTTTATTTAGTTTGAATTTAGTTTGTTTATTTAATCATTTAGGGACTGGCTTTTACAAATAGTACAAATCACAAAACAATTGTTGGACTGGAACTGTATCTCAAAAAACAAACAGAAGTCTTAAATATAGTGATTCCCCATGAACATCAGATTATAAAAATGGCGTAATAATATTCTGCCCTTGATTAATCAAAAGAAAATGATCAGCAAATTAATGAATGATGCTTTGAACTAATGGAAACATCTATAAAATTTTAATTTTTCAATTCAATTCAATTCAATTCAATTCAATTCAATTCAATTTATTTGAAGTGGGACATTGCAAGTTCATGAACGAAACATAAAATCGTAAACAAGCCGGATGGTAGCCACAGGCTAATTTCCATCCGCTGTCCCATACATAGATGTTCCCTGGTACAAAATACAATAAATAAAAACAAAAGCATGTTATAAAATAGCAGCAGTCAGTTTACAGTTTTTTTCGGTACATTGGTAGGAATGACTAGAAAGAGTGTTTATTTATCAACAGTTTCTCCAGTAAAGAGTTTGACAACTTGATTTTTCCAAAGAATGGATTGAAATTCATTGTTAAAATATAAAAATAGTTTAACATCCAGTTGTTAATATGATACGATATGAAATGTGAAGCTTCTAATGTTGTTATCGTGTGTGTATTATTGGATGAGGAGTCGTCCTGTGAGCTAACAGCTGTCGTTCTGTCGTCCTCTCTTCTGCTGCAGGTGAAAAGCCGTTCAGCTGTCACTGGGAGGGCTGCGACAAGAAGTTCGCCCGCTCCGACGAACTCTCCCGCCACCGCCGGACGCACACCGGCGAGAAGAAGTTTGTGTGCAACGTGTGCGACCGCCGCTTCATGCGCAGCGACCACTTGACCAAACACGCCCGCAGGCACATGACCACCAAGAGGTCGTCGTCGTCCTCGTGGCCGACGGCCGCCGACACCGCGGCGGAGCTCAACAAAGTGGCGCTGCCCAAGGGCCCGAGCCGAGGCCCCGCGCTTCCTGTCGGCGTGCTCGTTCCCACCGCCAACTAACACGGACCCAAGTCAGAAGCCCCACTGGGCTAACTCAGGACCCCTGGAGGGGAGGGGAGGGGAGGGGTGGGAGGGGTGGGGGGTGGGGCAACCAGACATTTAAAGGTAACAGTGACTGGTTGTTTCAATCAGCTCCACCGGCATCAGGACAATATTTTCTACTCTAGTAAATACTTAAAATCATCGGGCTGGCGAACACAGTGACGACAGCTACTGACTGGGCCCCGGCTACGTTTACATACACACCTCAGAACAGGGTCATTGAACGCAACACGAACTCTTGATTATCTGAAAAGAAAAAAAAAAAAAAAAGGAGTTACGATTGCTGTCTTATGTCTTGTATTGACTCGGTTACTTTTTTGGAAACCATGGAAATCGGACCAGTTTTATTATGTTTTTCCCCCCTTCCGTCGGTACATGTTTCTGTTTCTCATGCCAAGCGATCTGTTTTCTCTGGCCGACTGTTTATCTTTCATTCACAAGTTGAGAAGTTTGACATCGGAGAGACTGCAACTCATCACACTCCACTGGAACTAACATTTTAATCCGACCCTGAAACGATCGATCGTTTTCTCTATGAAGTGCCAGAAAATAGTGAAAAAACAATCTCAAATCCAAAGAGACAAATGGTTTTTGTTTTGTTTTTTAATCATGAAGAATCACACATCAGCTCTTCACCTTAGAAGAAGCAAACGTTTGGCATTTTGGCTTTAAAAGATAACAAGTATAGTTGGTAGCTGAACCAGTTGATGTCGATCCACACTCCGAACTGCACAGAACATGTGTTGCTTTTCACTAGTACCATTTTTAGGAAACTGGACAAGCTAACAAGAACTAGCACAAACCTATTCTTTTTTTTAAATGAATACTTTTTAAAATACAAAATGGCAGCAGAAAGTAAACGATCCAGGTGTTTGTTTGTTTGTTTTGTTTTTTGTTTTGTTTTTTAAAGTGACTGAAAAGCAGATACATGTTCACAGCGGGCCAGCGTGCTAAACATTAGCTCGCCGGTCCAAAAAATCCAGATATTCTTGAGTTTGACTGATGTAGACGTAGCTGGAGCAGCCAGCAGAGGACGGAGCCAGTTCTTCTCCGCCCTGCTCAGGACATTTTATTCCCATCAACCACAAACTCACAAAGAGGAGAAGGAGGAAGAGGAGGAGGAAGACACGAAGGCGACAGGCTGCTATTCACCCACGGACAGAAACCAACAAAAACCTGACATTGCACTGGATTTTTTTAATCTTGCTTGTTTTTGTACTCTCTCTCCGTGTATAATCATGTTTACTTCATGTGTACATGTCAAGTTTAGCAAAAAAAATGTATGCACTCTTTTTATTTTTTGCCAAAGCCTCTGTATTGTGCTTCTATCGTTAGCTTACTTCTGTTCAATTGTCTGTGACTGTAAATATTGTAAATATATTGATATCTATATGAATGTTACGTGTATTCCAATCTGCATTTATTGACAGTACGAGTTATTGATATTTTAAAAATGTCAGTGGACAGTATTCCTCACTGTGATACTACCTACTATCTTTGCTTTACACGATATTATTATTATTTAATAAACATTTGTTGAGGAAAAAAATGCTGTTTTTGATAGTTTGATTTGGCCCATAGTGTAGCCAGTAAGAAAATACCTCATGTTATTAAATGTTATTCTTAATAATAACGGCTTTTATCGAAATAATCCCATTTTGAACATTTGCCTGTAAGCGATGGTGAAGGATATGGCTTTTATAATAAAACTTTACCATGAAAAGAGTTGTTGGTTTGCTGTTTGTTCTTTGCCACTGGACTATAGCTCATCAAGTGACATTTCATTGTAAGTTTTATTGTCAATTTAACACAGCTGACATGAGAAATTAGCACTCTGGCTAGTTTTTCCAGTAGATTATATAAAAAATACTAGTTTACTCATACTCATTTATACTGAATTATTCTTTACTGTTAGTGGTTGGATCAGTAGCCATGACACGTTACATACAGTACTGTATATATATACATTATCTCAGTTTTGTTGAGGATATGACCAGGGTTTGAAGATTTTAAACGGCCCAAATAATCACAATTTGCCTTAATTCATTGAATGTATCTGTTTTAACCTGCCCAAATGAAGAAAAAGTAATTTAGTTGGACAGAAAAATGACTTCAGTTTATTGACTTACTTTAATTATTGTTGGGGTATTTAATCAACAACGAGGAGACACTTAATAGCCATAAAGAGCATAGACGATCACAAAACAACACAAAATCACCACTGAGACAAAATCAACCACTATGAAATGATGCCAAACATCAACATACAGACGAAGATGGACCAGTGGAGTAAAGTAAATTCAGAAAGAGACAAAAGAAATGCTACAAATGTAAATGTATGTATCTTCCTTGCACATATACAGTTGGAGACAAAGGTCTGGGTATTAACATCTGAAAAACAAGTGCACTTTTTATGTCTGTCTGTGCCGAAGGCGCTGCATTTACTTCTTTTCTCTTAGAAAATAAATAAATAAATCAAAATATGGAATTTGCCCTCGGCTTCGGAGCCTTAAACATGTTTGTATCCAGGGGGGTCCATTTCCTCATAAGCCATTAACAAACAGCTATTTACTTACTTAGGATTATATTTAGACTATTACAGCCCATTTCCATGTATTTCCCCTGAATAAACAATGAATATTAATCATCTGCTGTTTGCTGAAACCCGGGGATTTAAATGTTAGTTAAAAGACTTTTTTTTTTCTTTGTGTCCCAGTTTGACCCACCCAAAAAAAAAATTAACTTTACAATGATGACAGTCTGTTAGATGTTTTTTTTATTTTATTTTATGTTTTATGCTGTGAACTGCACTCAAATGTGAGGATAAATTGTCAAGTATGATCAAATCTCCATAAAGTTCAATGAAAAATGAAAAATCAGTATTTTTCCGTGTTGTCCGAGCTCAGCTTCCTCCTCCTCTCCTCTCCTCTCCTCTCCTCTCTGACCGGAAGAAAGATAGAAAAAGAAGCGGTTAAATGCAGCTGAGTCGGTAACGAGGTTAATTCGCGGTTCCTGGCTGCGTTTCCTTATATAAACACATACATCGTCCCGTATATGAAGTTTCTGCTCGGCGACAGCGAGGCTGTTACGTGTGTTGTGTGTTATACAACGCGGAGCAGCTCGCCTCTCCCCACACCACCCGGTAACAGCGCTCAGCCAATCAGGAGCCGGCGCCGAGGGGGTGTGACCAATGGGAGAAGCCGACGTTGTGCCGGGAACGTGGGAGGGCGACGTGATTGGCTGACGAGGAACCCGCCCACTTACCTTACTGACCGACATTCAGCACAAGCCAAAGAAAATGAACAAAAATAAAATACGTATTAAAAAAAAGAAAAAAAAAAAAGGAAACACACACACACACTGGTGGAAGCGAAGTAACCAGGGCAACAGCACCACGTGGCGGAGAGTGGTACTGCAGCACAAATTAATAACAAAGACACACTGTACAAGGCAAAATAAATAAATGTTCTGGTTTAATATACTGTATAAATCTTTATTATTGATTTAACATGTTGTATTGCTGTTTGATATATTTGTGCAGTGTTCCCCTTTCTTTTTTTCTTCTTCTCATAAGTAACTTCATTTAGAAAGTTACAAAAATTCATCATATGTTCTATTATATTTTTGATATGATAAATGATCTAAAGAAATGATGACTAGGATTAGTATCCTGTGTGAAATCATCCTTTGTATGCTGAATATAGTAATTATTAATAGCCTATATTATTCTGTATCATTATTATAATCAAAAGTGATGGAATAAAAATTATATCTTATGTCTTATCTATACCTTTTAAGATTGAAGTTTAGATCAAAGCAGAAGAATATGGTTGTGGTGGAGTTATTTATTTAAGCAGAAACAAACAAACAAACAAACAAACAAACAAACAAAAAACATGATAGACACAAAAACAGAATTTGGACCCTGGACACATGATATATATCAATATATGCATTTTTCCCTCTTCTGTTTGTAATTACAGCGTAGCTTGTATTTATCTTCTTACATTTAAAATTGTCCTTTGTTAAACATGCATCAATAAATGTCCATTTGAATGAATTCAAATGCAGCCTGATATTTATTTATCTTATAAATATATGTCTCCCTTCCCTGATGGCACATTAGCTGATTTAATTATAGTACATCAAAAACTGTTAATTTAAAAGAAGATGACATGTGTTTTGTACAGTTAAGTGACAGTCATATAATATAGTGAAGTGACAATTTGCAATATTTCCCATTAAAATGTAGTGAAGTAGAGTTATAAAGTGAAAAACTAGGTAACCTATATTTAAGGGTATTGTTTATGTTTTTTATTAACATTGACACATCCCAGTCTGTAGGTGGCGACACCGACTGATCACTGGTATTTATAGATCCTCGTGCAGCCAATCAGAGCGCGGCTCGGCGGAAACAGCTGATAAGTCACCTTCGCCTGTTTCGAGGGAAAATGAAGCGAAAACTTTTGTGCTGGAGGCTGAAATGTGAACAAATGGAAGGTACAACACATTCAGACGATCAGAAACACAGACACACGAAACACAAGAAGAATCTGATCTTTGATCGTTTTAAATGTCGAGCTGATAAATTATAAGATAAAGAAACTGGCAGATGTTTCCATGATCTGTTGTCTGACATTTTAGCTGTTTTCTGCGTCCAAAACTGTTAAATACAGTCAAAGTCCTTCATTCCTGACAACATATATGAGAGATCTCGGTGTACAGTCATTATGACGTGTGATATGAATACGATTTTTGGCGCTAAATTGTCATATGGCGACAACGCCTATGCACAAGTAAACAAGAAAAAAGCGCGGTAGCGGGAAACTGACCAGAGATAAAAACTATAAATAAACTCATACACGTGCAATGATGACTTTACTGAATGCTTCAATAAAAGCAGATGGATGTCAGACATGTTAACATACTGAGATGAGAATAAAAACAAAGAACTGGTCAGTTCATGTATCCAGCCTAACTGAATGGAATAAAACATGCACGTAAAGCCAGATCATTACATATTTTAGATCACTTTGTGTTTGCATGACTGTTATTTATATGTAACAGTCATTCTGAACGACCTAAATACAAGACACACGAATAATATCTATTATATTTCTCCCTTTTCCGCCAATATCTGACAACGTTCAGATACAGTCTATGGTTCAGAGTTAATGTATTTATCCAGTCTATGAAGCAATAAACATGCACGTAAAGCCAAACTATTGGATATTCAGGCCACTTTGTGTTTGCATGACTGTTATTTATATATAACTGTCAACTATAGGCCGGTTTAAATACAAATTAAACTTCTTATCTCTTGTATTTCTCTTTCTCTGCTAATATCTTAATACGGAAATCAGATGTACCGACTATAAATGTTCATTTTAACTTTATGACTTTAGGTTTTTCAACAGTTAAATGACAGTTTAACGTCTTTCAGTCTAAAATCTTCGTCTTCTTTGTCTCAAAAACGTTTCGTAAACGCTCATTTCAATAGTTTTGTAACCTCGGTTTCTGCTCATTTTGTAACCTCCCGCACAAAGAAGACGTTTGAATTTCCCGCAGCTCTCCGGGTGTCACGTGGGCCCGGCTCGCAGCCTGATTGGCTACGTCGCTGCGTCAGTTTAAAGAGCCGGCACGAGCTGCGTTCCCATTGGCCGGCTGCGTTCTAGCGCCAAGATTTCAATAAAAAGGCGAAGCGGACAACAGATTCCGCTTCAGTCTCTGTTCTCCGTCTGTGTCTGCTCTTCGTTAGCTTAGATTCACTCTTTCTTTCCTCCTTTTCTACTTTTAGTTTCTTCTTCAGTTTTAGTTTATTTATCTAAAACCAAAATGCTCGCTGCTCGCTCTCCTCTCTCCGTCAAGGACGAAAACAAACTCAGCATCCAGACCAGCAAGATGTCTCTGGACAAAGAAAACACGGTAAGAAGAAGAAACAGTTTATCTTTTATCTTTTTCACATTTTATCTTTTAAATCTAAAAACTGTTTCAGCTTCTTGTTGGTTTATGTTTAAGTTTTAAGTGAAGTTTGATGTGTTTCGAGGTTTCAACTCGTGGCAGCCATTTTATAAACAGTTGACCTCGATTTTCCTGGATTTAATCTGTAATTCTCATGACTTGATCAAATGAAAGGTATCGATTAGGTATCGACACTAGTTTCTGGTCACTTGAGTGATTTCTGGTCATTGATGTTTCAGCCTCCGAGTCTCAGCACCACTCGCATCCTGGCGTCTAAAACCGCGCGGAAAATCTTCGACGACTCTGAGGTGAGTGAGAGAAAATGAGCGGAAACCTTCAGGATGTTCAACTGATCGATCAGACCAGTGATCGATACTGATGTAAAAGTCAGTGATCTGGTAGTTTTTTTATCTGGTTTATTGTGCTCACGTGGCGCCTAAATTCTTAATTTCTTAATTTCTGGCGCCAACGTGGACAGTTGAGCTGTCACCATGGAAACTCAGCTGAGTCCTCTACAGGTTTTAATTTATTGATCCGAGATGATCAGACATGTTGATGTTTTTATAAACTGTCCAGGACATGAACAGTTATTATTGATCCGACATGATTAAGTGTTATAATCTTCATAAAGGAGAAAATGAACATGTAGAAGATGTGAAGCTTTTATCTTAGAGTTTCTGTCAGAAGACACTGTGATTATATGCATGGGTGCAGATCCCGTGGGGGACGGGGGGGACATGTCCCCCCCAATTTCTGAAAAACATGAATGTCCCCCCCAATAAAAAATACCTTAAATTATTCAAAACTGAACAAATGTATTTTTGGACTTCACATTCTTCACATTTTAGATAAAATTCACATCTTTTTTAGAACCGTTTACCAGCATAACTGGCATTGTAAAAACATGATCAGTTGGTTTACACAACTTGGTTAGGGCTTCATATTTTGATATTCATCCATATCAATTAATCATGCATAAAGTAGTCCCATAAGGAAGATGGTGAGAAGAATTGGGGATCTGGAAGGGTCGCAGGGAGGCGAAAGATAAGAACATTACATGCCCGAGACCCTTAAAATTATGATTTACTAATATATGTAACAGTTAAGTAAGCAGTGATTCGTACTGTTGGTTCTTTAGGACAAATAAACAAGACAGGTAAGCACAATAAATGATTTCCTGTGCAGTAGGCCTACTTTTTGAATGATATGGCGAGCCTCTACAAAGTTGTGATTTATGGTGGCACGGTATGAGTTGCATACGGGTAAAAAAATAAAAAATAAAAAATTGTGTCCCCCCCAATCCTGAGATCGGATCTGCATCCCTGATTATATGAGCAGAAGCTGCAGCCATTTTGACTTTTTTATATCTACACAAAAATCTATAATTGATGTGATTTTATTTATTATTTGTGTCTTGAACCAAACAAACTGAGTGTGGTCGGTGTTTTGTTTTGTTTCCAGTCCACAGCGGTGAAGAAGAGCAGCAGCGAGGAGGAGCCTCTGCTGAAGGACAACCCTCGTCGCTTCGTCATCTTCCCCATCCAGTACCACGACATCTGGCAGATGTACAAGAAGGCCGAGGCCTCGTTCTGGACGGCAGAGGAGGTTAGTGTGACCGCCAGGCGCCGGCGCTGCAACGGTTCAGTTCCCGTGTTGTCATGTCATGTGATGGGATGTGACTCGTGGTGAGGCGTCGTCATGGTAACGGCGTAACGTGTCTGTTCAGGTCGACCTGTCCAAGGACCTGCAGCACTGGGAGTCTCTGAAGGACGAGGAGCGCTACTTCATCTCTCACGTGTTGGCCTTCTTCGCCGCCAGCGACGGCATCGTCAACGAGAACCTGGTGAGAAGCAACGACCTGCAGCCTCACACCTCTGATTATTTATTTATTTATTTATTTATTTATTTATTTATTTATTTACTTACTTATTTATTATTAATGGAAAGCAGGTGCAGATCAACATGTATCTGTCACTGCAGACAGGAAACATAAATGTATAAAAACACATTCAGATAAACACATAAACATGAACACATACATATAACAAGACTTTAACCAAGAAATAAATAACAGAAACAACAACAATAAAAATAAAACAATATTTATACATAGATATAAACACATACATAAACATAAAACTTCAACCATTCGTCACAATTCACATCATTATTGTGTAGAAATGAAACGAGTTGTAACTAAAACAATTAGAAAAACAACACAAAACCTCTTGATTATTGATCAGTTATTGGTTTGGTATCAGCTGCGACTCTGACCAGCTGTCACCGTCAACCATCCCATATCCTCATCCTGTCGTTTCCCCCGGCGACCACCAGGTGGAGCGCTTCACACAGGAAGTGCAGGTGACGGAGGCCAGGTGTTTCTACGGTTTCCAGATCGCCATGGAGAACATCCACTCGGAGATGTACAGCCTCCTCATCGACACCTACATCAAGGACCCCAAAGAGAGGTGAGACCCCCCCCCCACTAGATGCTGCGTTCACTGACCCTCAGAGAGTGTAGTTGTCTGACGATGCGTTCACTGACCCTCAGAGAGTGTAGTTGTCTGACGATGCGTTCACTGACCCTCAGAGAGTGTAGTTGTCTGACGATGCGTTCACTGACCCTCAGAGTACGTAGTTGTCTGACGATGCGTTGACTTTGAGACGACACTGTCTCTAAATCCACACGCTACAGAAGTAAATACATAGTTTACTACATGACAGTGTGTTCAGACTGAGAAGCAGCTTTAGTTTTCATTCACTCTAATAACTCAGGTCTGTGGATCAGACTCAGGTCTGTGGATCAGACTCAGGTCTGTGGATCAGACTCAGGTCTGTGGATCAGACTCAGGTCTGTGGATCAGACTCAGGTCTGTGGTGATGAGACGCGCAGGGGTACGGACCTCAGCCGGTGATGGGGGCTGAGTGCTGCTGCAGACTCTGCTCAGAGGACGAGTGGTTCACTGACAGACGGCAGCAGCACGACACAGACGCCAAACTGAACAGACCTCTAACACCAACTACTGTAGCACTCATCACACTTAGTTTAATTATTCAGATTAGGGACGGAGCTTATGAATGAACATTGTACAGATGTAAATATACCAGATTATAGCCACGGCCGATTATCGTCTGTTGTCTCCAGGCAGGTTGTTAATAATAAGAAGACACATGAAAAATACAAAAAACCAACACAAAGAAACAAAATACTGATTAAACGAAGAACAAACACACAAGTACAATACCGTAACCAGCGGAAACCTTCAGGATGTTCAACTGATCGATCAGACCAGTGATCGATACTGATGTAAAAGTCAGTGATCTGGTAGTTTTTTATCTGGTTTATTGTGCTCACGTGGCGCCTAAATTCTTAATTTCTGGCGCCAACGTGGACAGTTGAGCTGTCACCATGGAAACTCAGCTGAGGCCTCTACAGGTTTTAATTTATTGATCCGAGATGATCAGACATGTTGATGTTTTATAGTGTTTTTATATAGAGTGTGTAGTTGTCTGACGATGCGTTCACTGACCCTCAGAGAGTGTAGTTGTCTGACGATGCGTTCACTGACCCTCAGAGAGTGTGTAGTTGTCTGACGATGCGTTCACTGACCCTCAGAGAGTGTAGTTGTCTGACGATGCGTTCACTGACCCTCAGAGATTACCTGTTCAACGCCATCGAGACTCTGCCGTGTGTGAAGAAGAAGGCCGACTGGGCCATCAACTGGATCGGCAACAAGAGCGCCAACTACGGTAAAAGCTGCTTCCTGTGACGTCATCACCTCCTGTCTGTGTGTGTGTGTGTGTGTGTGCTCCTGATCGATCGGGTCGGTATTGATCGGTCTGTGTATAGGACGAATCGCCTTGTTGTTTACAACTACTTCCGGGTAGAAAACCAGCATTCGAACAATAGTGACGGACGAGAGTTTCACTATATATATCTGCTTTTTCATGTTACTATATCACCGTTTAGACTAATCTGATGTTTGTAAAGTCTATAAAACCAATGATTGGACAAACATTACTATTTACGTGTGCACATTTTTGTAATTAGTCATGGTTATCAGAGATTAGCTGGGCTAACGGTTAGCTACCTGTTTAACTTTATTAACTCAGTGACTCAATAAACGGTCCATGAAAAAATATTTTCTCCAGCGTATATCTGAGTAACAACATGATTGAGCTAACTGGAGTAGTTTCATGTTGTGTCCGACAACGGGAGGGTTTTAACAGCTGACGTCCTGGTGTTAGCTTAGCTACCGCCGTTAGCTTAGCTACCGTTAGCTGTCCCTGTCAGCTGAGCCACTGATGCTTTCTAGACACTGTGATTCCCCCAAACTGAATAAATCCAACACATAGCAACACAAAACACACACACAGAAATAGTAATGTTTCTTCAATCATTTCAGATTTGTCTAAATAGTGATAGGGCGTGAAAAATATGATATATATAGCTAAACTCTCGTTCGTTACTATTGATCTCATTCAAATTACGTGCTGGTTTTCTACCCGGAAGTAGAATGTAAACAACAAGGAGATTCGGTCTATTGATCGGTCTGTGTATTGATGGGTCTGTGTATTGATCGGTCTATTGATGGGTCTGTGTATTGATGGGTCTGTGTCTGGTATTGATCCTCAGGAGAGCGAGTGGTGGCCTTCGCAGCAGTGGAGGGAATCTTCTTCTCCGGTTCTTTCGCCTCCATCTTCTGGCTGAAGAAGCGCGGCCTGATGCCCGGCCTGACCTTCTCCAACGAGCTCATCAGCAGAGACGAGGTGACGACTCGTTGGCGACCGGCCGTCCGATCGATAATAACCGATCGATAACGGATCGATAATCTGGGTCTGGATGTGTTTAATGTGACCGTGTCTCTGCTTCAGGGTCTGCACTGCGACTTCGCCTGCCTGATGTTCAAACACCTGCAGAACAAGCCGTCGGAGAAAACCGTCACCAGCATCATCCAGAACGCCGTGGAGATCGAACAGGTGATCACAGATCGCAGTCACGGCCGCTCCCTTTGTTTGTTTGTTTGTTTGTTTGTTTGTTGACCTCTTGTTGTTGTTGTTTGTGTTTGTTCAGGAGTTCCTGACGGAGGCTCTGCCCGTCAAACTCATCGGGATGAACTGTGAGCTCATGAAGCAGTACATCGAGTTCGTGGCCGACAGACTGATGCTGGAGCTCGGCTTCTCCAAGGTAACGCACAGCTACTAGTACACAACTACTAGTACAGCTCATAGTACACAGCTACTAGTACACAGCTCATAGTACACAACTACTAGTACACAGCTCCTAGTACGCAACTACTAGTACACAACTCCTAGTACACAACTACTAGTACACAACTCCTAGTACAGCTCAAGTTTATTCTGTCACATATAATTACAAGTATTCTTATTGTACCATTTGATTTTTGGGTAAGAATATTAAAATATGTAAATAGTTTATTGTATTTAAATTTTCCACTACCTCCATTTAATGTTTTTTAATTAGTAAAATAAGTAAGAAATGAAATCGGAGAACTGCAATCAGAGTGCAGGTTGTATAAAGAGGATAAAAATAACACTTAACAACAAATGACCCAAGCAGATACGACTGCTGTTGTCTAAATAACCACAGCTCCCAGTTTTTATTTCGTTTTTGTTTTAAAATAGTTAGTGGAAGTATGAAACTATTCGAAATCAGACTAAAACTAGCAGTGAAAAAATAATTTAGATGACAATTTTGAGTGTGTGAGTGCGTTCACACTGACAAGTTTGTCAAAATGTAGTGAACTGTAAGAACCTGGATGGTTCAGTCATAACGATCCAAAGGAGTTAACGTTAACAACAGTGATTGTCTAAATACATAGTTTACTACATGACGGTGTGTTCAGACTGAGACGCAGCTTTAGTTTTCATTCACTCTAATAACTCAGGTCTGTGGATCAGACTCAGGTCTGTGGATCAGACTCAGGTCTGTGGTGATGAGACGCGCAGGGGTACGGACCTCAGCCGGTGATGGGGGCTGAGTGCTGCTGCAGACTCTGCTCAGAGGACGAGTGGTTCACTGACAGACGGCAGCAGCACGACACAGACGCCAAACTGAACAGACCTCTAACACCAACTACTGTAGCACTCATCACACTTAGTTTAATTATTTAGATTAGGGACGGAGCTTATGAATGAACATTGTACAGATGTAAATATACCAGATTATAGCCACGGACAGTTTCTCTCTGTTGTCTCCAGGCCGGTTGTTAATAATAAGAAAGACACATGAAAAATACATAAAACCAACACAAGGAAACAAAATACTGATTTAACGAAGAACAAACACACAAACAAGTACAATACCGTAAACTGACCTCTGCTCTGCTCTGTGTGTTCGTGTGTGTGTAGATCTACCGGGTGGAGAACCCCTTCGACTTCATGGAGAACATCTCCCTGGAGGGAAAGACCAACTTCTTTGAGAAGCGAGTGGGCGAGTACCAGAGGATGGGCGTCATGTCCGGCCCCACGGACAACACCTTCAGGCTGGACGCCGACTTCTAGAGGACGAGGAGCCGGGACGCACAAGGACGCAACACGTCTGAAGGACGGTTGTTGGACGATCACTAATATTATATATTGGACCTAATTCTGATCCACAGGGTGGACGGGTGGTCGTCTGACGGGTGTTTGACATAATTTAAATAAATGAACTTGAAGATGAAGACGCAGCAGCCCGGGAGTCTGGAACTTAAAGTCTTCTCTTGGACCAGAACCCTGTGTTTGTCTTTAGGTTTCTTTAACTTTGTGTCTTTTTTTGTTTTTTAATGTAAACTAACTTTATAGTTTGTGTTTTTATTTTATTTTTTATAAAACTGCTATATTAGTATGTTTTTATACGTTTTATGGTTTACTTGTACAGATATTTAGTAGGGTTTTTGTAATAAAAATTTAAAAACTGAAGCACCAGAGACTCTGTTCTGTTCATTGTCACGTGTTCACTGACGGTTTTAGTTCTAAAACACAACTCAGATTTTAAAGACTTTTTAATTGTCTTACAATTGAACTTACAGGTCTTGGTTGAATATTAATACACAGTAAAATACCCTAACCCTAACAAGAGGGGTGGGGGGTGGATAAACTTGTTGATATAGAACAACAACAGCTCTAAATTGATCATTTTTTAATTTAATTATTCCTGTCTGTTATCAGCCACATACACAGGTTATAATTGTTGGTCAGTTGCTGTTAACATTTACAGTTTAGTCATTTTCTAACTGATCCCATCAGTCTGTGACTGTTGTGAAGAAACTCCACTCAGTTTTCTGCTTAGGTCACGATAAACTAAATTAAGCCAAAAAAAAAAAAAAAAGCTCATGTGATTCATGTGAAACTGCTAAAAGACTTAGAAACACTCAAGCTGCTAAAATGACAAACTTCTCCCCCTGAGAGGAGATAAAATAAACGACTTGAATTCACTTTAAATGAATAAATGATTTTAAAAAAAGGTTGTTTCTTTTGTTTTCTTGTTGGAGTATAAAGTATAATTCCTCTGAGCCGCTGTGAGTCTGTTTGTTCTGTCTGATAAAACTGGGTTGAAGTTAATTATTCATTATTGAAGTCAGAAGACTGAGCAGCTCCCAAAGCTCTGCAGTCTCAAAGGAGCGGACAGCTACGTCATCACGCTGCCTTTAAATCTACTTAAATTAAATATTTAAACAGCAAAGATCTTAATATTAATATATTTGGTTACAATTGTGTGTGTCGACGATTTAAATCAATCACTTTATTATCTTGTGTTTTCACTGTTATCTCACGTGGGTTTAATCTTCCGTGTCCGCTCCTTGTGCCTGTGTACCGTGATGACGTCAGAGCAGGAAGTAAACAGAACAACAAACCCACCGAGCCGCTCGTCTGCGTCTCCGCTGTCCTGCTGCTCCGAAAAAATGTCCATTTCAAACCCGAGACAGACGTTTTTAAACCCGGTAAGACTCCACATGTCTCCGTCTGTATTATTATGACACATTTCGATTCAATTTCACCATCGTCTTTGCAGTTTAATTGATGATTTATCGATGTTTATCCGGTGAGCGGGTCAGCTAACACGTTAGCGTCGCGCCCAGTTTAATCCACTGTTATCGGCTCCGACGTGTCTCTATGTGTCTGTGCTGCTCTGATAGTGTAAATACTGAATAATGTGTGTTAATCTGCTCCATTATATAACTTTATTATGATCAAAACTGCTCAGTTTCTCAGGGCGGAGGCTCAGACTCTGTGGTAATAAATAATTCTTCTGCTTGAATGAACCTGAGCTGAATCATTTAATATCATTTAATCCATAAACAGACTCAAGTTTGTTCAACTCGCCATTAAACGTTTTCTGTTACGGAAGATAAAAATTAAATTTTCTAGTGTAGGTTTGTGAGGAGGTGACTGTTTGTGATTTTATTTAAATAATTTCAGTGAAAATCCAAACAAATGAACTAGAATGAACTTGTTCCAGCTGCAAATATTTAGTTTTCATCAGTGTAAACAGAGTTTTAATGAGTTTGAACTGTTGGACTCGTTACAAACAATACAAGACGGTTGACGTCACTTTTTCCTCGGGGGGATGGGGCGGTACCTACTTGTTTTTTTCTTTTCTTCTTTACTTTTGTGACGATATATGAACAAAATAAATCGATTAATTGAGAAATAATCATTGATACCCGCGGCCCTGAACACTGGAGTGTAATTGTGTGAACTGACCTCTGACCTTTGCTCTCAGATTACATTTTCAGTGAAGTGAAACTAAAATAATAACTCAAGATCTACAGCAGTCACTGTTTGGACTGGATCATTCGTTTGATTAATAATTAATCTGAGACGATTACGGATGAGTAGATTAATCTTTTACATTTTAGAAACTGGAACTAGTAAATTCTGTTTTATTTTTTGTATTTTTGACTGAAAAAGATTAAATATGTCATCAAACTAGACCGAGCTGCAATGTAACATGAACTCATCTCAGGTAAAGTTGTGTGTGAGTGTTTTATTAGTTTTACAGTAAATATAATCAGAGCTTTCATCAGCCTGAGAGGATTTCACTGTCGTTTTTACAGCTGCAGGTTTATAAAGTTCACATAATGTGATTTAATGATTTACTCACATTACAACCAGACAGTGAACGCCTCAGAGCTTCATTCACAACAACAGCAGCTGTCTCGTGTTTTATAAACTGATATATAATAACACAGAATCGTCTCTGTCCCGTCCACAGATGGTTCCCTTCGCGGGGACGATCCTGGGCGGTCTGGCGCCGGGGGAGATGGTGCTGATCCAGGGCTCGGTGCCGTCGGGCGCCGACAGGTGAGACACACTGCAAAAACTCAAAATCTTTCCAAGAATATTTGTCTTATTTCTTGTCAAAATGTCTCATTTCTAGTCAAAACTAAACTCTTTCCACTTAAAGTAAGACTCATCACCTAAAAATTAACTTGTTTTTAGATAATTTTCACTTGTTTCAAACAAATTTTCACTTGAAATAAGTACAAAAAATCTGTCAATGAAAGCAAGTTTTTTGTGCTTGTGCTAATAAGGAAGAAAAACTTGCTCCACTGTCAGATTTTTCTACTTATTTCAAGCGAAAAATGCTTGAAAGAAGTAAAAAGTGTCTAAAAACAAGCTACTTTTTATGTGATGAGTCTTATTAAAGTATAATGAGATTTGTTTTGACTAGAAGTGACATTTTGAGAGTGACTGAAGTGTGTTTACTACACGACAAACTGACTCTGGTTTAACTCTGTGAATGAATTCCTGCTGCATTAAACAAGGTATCCGCGGGGTCTTGAAAAGTATTAAAAGGTGATAAATCAATTTTGGGAAAATTAAGACCCTTAAAAAGTATTAAAAAGTCTTTTCACGACTTTATAAAGTCTTAAATTTTGAGGGTATTTTTTCTGAATTAGCTGTCCAAGAGTTGGAGTCCTAAAAAACATTGTGAAAGTGTGTTAATTTATTCATTTTTATTAAAAAACAAAGATGAACCAGTACATGAAAAAGAAAAGAAGATCGTTGTTTTTGTTTTTTGAGAGTGGAGCAATGTTTTTTTTTAATTTTTATAAACTTTGCCTTTTATTTATTATCCCAGCCTATTTTGAATACTGTTGTATCATAGTGGTCTATAGTCTTTATCACAAACTAAAACTGTTCAGTTAAAAGTGTCACTGATGTAAATGGTTACAGCTTTAAGTGGCGGTGAGGTATTGAAAAATATTGAGAAGGTCTTGAAAAAGTCTTAAAAAGGTATTAAAATGAACTTCAAGATTCCTGTATATACGCTGTTAAAGGGTTATTACATTGTTCATGTAATCTGGTCGACACCTGAACGTTCCTGTCGTCCCTCTGCGTGGTCTTGCAGGTTCCAGGTGGACCTGACCTGTGGCAGCAGCGTGAAGCCGAGGGCCGACGTGGCGTTTCACCTGAACCCGCGGTTCCAGCGGTCGCGCTGCGTGGTGTGCAACACGCTGCAGAAGGAGCGCTGGGGCCGCGAGGAGATCCTGCACCAGATGCCCTTCGCCGTCGGAGCCACCTTCGAACTCATCATCCTCGTCCTGACAGACAGGTTCAAGGTAAAAGTCCACTGCAAAAACTCAAAATCTTTCCAAGAATATTTGTCTTATTTCTTGTCAAAATGTCTCAATTTTAGTCTAAACTAATCTCTTTCCACTTAAAATAAGACTCATCACCTAAAAATTAACTTGTTTTTAGATCATTTTCACTTGTTTCAAACTCATTTTCAATTGAAAAAAGTAGAAAAATCTGCCAGTGAAAGCAAGTTTTTTGTGCTTGTAATAAGAAAGAAAAACTTGCTCCACTATCAGATTTTTCTACTTATTTAAAGATTTTGAATTTTTGCAGTGTACAGACAACTGCACGCTGTGTTCACTGACATCGTGTAACAATAACCTCGGTCAATAACATTCAGTCAAACCAGTTGAACCTGTAGCTGAAAAAACAACTTGATTTCAACGTCCATTTAGTGGTGAATCTGGAGCTTTCAGTCGAAGCTCGTCAGCAGTGAGTTAGAAGCTTTTAGGAAAAGAAGCTGAAGTTTAATTCTCTCTAATGATGAAGATCATGTGATGTGATCAACAGCAACTAAAGGTTCGTCCGTGATTTAGATCAGAGCTGCAAACAAACCTGAAGGATTTTCCAGTCATAGAAAATGAGAAAAAAAAAGTCAAATGGAAAATGATCGATCAGACTGTGACATCAGCAACAAGAGCTCAGCAGAGGATAGATAGATAGATAGATAGATAGATAGATAGATAGATAGATAGATAGATAGATAGATAGATAGATAGATAGATAGATAGAGAATACTTTATTCATCCCTAGCAGGGAAATTCAAGTTAGCACCAATCGCTCGAAACATTGTCTCTTGTAATACGTAACCCTTGAATAAATATGTTTTCTATTTGGGGAGAAGATGTTACGACTTCTCTTTTTTGCCTTAGAGAAGTTAGAGACAGAGACTGCGCCTAAACATAGAAACAAACTGGTTAAAGGTACAAAATGAGGTGAAACTGTGGAAAAGCAGTTGTGCAAAACATGAGCAGGAACCCTGAGTACAGACTGAGCTGTGTGTGTGTGTGTGTGTGTGTGTGTGTGTGTGTGTGTGTGTGTGTGTGTGTGTGTGTGTGTGTCTGTGTGTGTGTCTGTGTGTGTGTCTGTGTGTGTGCGCTGCAGGTGGCCGTGAACGGAGCTCACCTGTTGGAGTACAAACACCGGGTGGATCTGGATCGAGTCGACACTCTGAACATCTCTGGCAGCGTCAAAGTGGAGGCTGTGGGCGTCCTCCCCCCGAACTCTGTGAGTCTCTGACGTCTCACGTTGTTTTTTAGTTTTTTTTTAAATTCATGTGATAAAACTCGTGATGAGTTGTTTCTGGTTTTTTGTTTTTTCAGACTTCAGTTTCTCCTGCGGTGAGTCTGAGCAGCCAGGAGTCAGAGATGAACGTAAGCACCGAGGATGAAACAGCTCAGTGTCGTTCTATTATAAACACTTAGAACAGCTGATGACATTAAAGGGATAGTTCAACATTTTGGCAAATTGACCCATTGCCATAATCCCTGTAGTCATAGCAGTAGCAGAACGTTACCAGACAGAGTTGTTTTAGAGGTAAATACAGAGACTGCTTGATGAAAAACTGTCCCTGAAGGCAACGCGCATCAGCGGTTTTGCATGAATTTACCTCTAAAACAACTCTGTGTGGTAACGTTGTGTTATTATCTCATAGCGTGGTGAATGTGCAGGTCACAACTTGTCCACCAGAGCGTTGTGGAGTTGTTGGATTGTGTATTTGATGAGTTTGATGAGGGAAACCTAGAAATCCCATGAGCCTCCGTAGCGTAGCTCTGAGCAGCACGCGGCTCTGCTCCGCCGTTCTAAAAACAGCTTGCACCGACAATTAAAGGTAACAAACCTACTGCTATGACTATAGGGATTATGGCAATGGGACAATTTGCCAAAATGTTGAACTATCCCTTTAAAATAATAAAGTAACAGTGAGTTTCTGATGATAAATGATGAAGCTTCATGTTGATCGTTTGTTTCTCTTTCAGCCCGTTCGCTCGTCGTCAGGCGACTTGGTGAGTTTGTCACTTTTCACATTAAAGCAGCGTCACATCATTATGTTCAATGAATCAGTTGATTCATTTATCAGTTAATTGATTGGTTGAACTCCCTAAGCCTTCCTCACATGGCTTGTTTTACCAAGAGGTATTGATTATAACTAATAGTTTATTGATTGCATTGTGAACAACTGGTTACACTCAAACCAAACCACACAGTGAAACCCCCAGAAGTTCAGATCTGAGCAGCAGCACTGAGACCATATTTGGCTCTTTTTTTTTTTTTTGCTTAAAAACTGATCAATTCATTGCTAAATTAGTTATTAACAGCCAGTTATTGATTTCTAATCAATGCATGACTTCAGCTCTGGTCTGGTTCTGTGCAGGTCGTTCCCTTCAGAGGCGACCTGGTTAAAGGTCTGAGCGCCGGGCGAAGCATCACCATCAAGGCAGAAACAATCAACAAAGCAAAAAGGTAAAAGTCAGTGTTGTTGTACAAATCATCTTTTCTTTTTTAAAGGGATAGTTCAACATTTTGGCAAATTGGCCCAATTTGGTTGTTTTAGAGGTAAATTCATGCAAAACCGCTGATGCGCGTTGCCTTCAGGGACAGTTTTTCATCAAGCAGTCGCTTCATTTCCCTCTAAAACAACTCTGTCTGGTAACGTTGTGTTATTATCTCATAGCGTGGTGAATGTGCAGGTCACAACTTGTCCACCAGAGCGTTTTGGAGTTGTTGGATTGTGTATTTGATGAGTTTGATGAGGGAAACCAAGAAATCCCATGAGCCTCCGTAGCGTAGCTCTGAGCAGCTCACGGCTCTGCTCCGCCGTTCTAAAAATAGGTTGCACCGACATTTAAAGGTAACGAAACAAGGTAACAACATGTTGAACTATCCCTTTAACTAGGAGGAATAGTGTAAATATCAAGAGACATGATTATTATTATGAGGACTGGGACTGAATACAGTGATGGTCTTGAACATGGTCTCGGTCGTAGGTGAACATGAGCGCTTTTATTTTGAAACTTTGAGGATATTTTCCTGATTCTACTTCATTTACAGTATTTTTTTCCAGTGATTTTAGTGAAAGCTGTGGAAACATGTGAACAGAAACGAGGTATTAAATATGATGTTTGTGTTTGCTCCTCCAGTTTCAGCGTGAACCTGCGAACGGCAGGAAGCGGCGACATCGCACTGCACCTGAACCCTCGTCTGAAGTCTCGCTCCTTCGTCAGAAACTCCTTCCTGTCTGGTTGTTGGGGCCCCGAGGAAACAAAACTGGACTCGTTCCCCTTCGCTGCAGGACAGTACTTTGAGGTGAGGTCGTGACCTTTGACCCAACATGTAGAATTAGGAGGATGGACAATGAATTTCACTTTATTTCAGTGCCCTCAATGCAATAAACTGAGGAAATCCATGTTTGAAAAAGTTCAGATGAATCTCAGACTTATTCTGGACGTCTGAGTGACTATTATTAAAAAAGCCTGGACTCTGAGACAGAAAACATGATATATTTTATAAAAGTACTTACTATTATTGTTCTGGTTATTTTGAAAACACAGAAATGTTGATTGCATATTGAGTCCATGGACACACATTTATGAGCAGAGTTGTTAATCATCTGTATTTATATTATCAGTGTCTTGTTGGTACAGGAATGTGCACGACACTTCGGTTAGTTAAACTTCATCATCAAACAGCACAGAGAAAACACACACACACACAGTGAGGCCAATGAAACCTGATCTAAAAGTAGGACATCATTGTAAAAGAGAAGGACAATGTAAAACTAGAAAAAACATTTCCAAGAATGGAAATGGTGTGAATGCTGGAAGCAATGCTGAATGAGCTGAAGAAATTGTTGAAAGAAAGAAAGAAAGAAAGAAAGAAAGAAAGAAAGAAAGAAAGAAAGAAAGAAAGATTGAAACAAGAGAGAAAAAAGAAAAGGACAGAAAGAAAGAAAGAAAGAAAGAAAGAAAGAAAGAAAGAAAGAATCAAACAAACAAAGAAGTAAAAAGACAGAAATGGAGTGAAAGAAAGAAAGAAAGAAAGAAATGGAGTAAAAACAAAGGAAGAGAAAATGAGTAGAAAGAAAGAAAGAAAGAAAGAATCAAAAAACAAAGAAGTAAAAAGACAGAAATGGAGTGAAAGAAAGAAAGAAAGAAAGAAAGAAAGAAAGAAAGAAAGAAAGAAAGAAAGAAAGAAATGGAGTAAAAACAAAGGAAGAGAAAAGGAATAGAAAGAAAGAAAGAAACAATCAAACAAACAAAGAAGTAAAAAGACAGAAATGGAGTGAAAGAAAGAAAGAAAGAAAGAAAGAAAGAAAGAAAGAAAGAAAGAAAGAAAGAAAGAAAGAAAGAAAGAAAGAAAGAAGAAAAAGAGAGAGGGGGATGATAGATAGAAAGAGGTAGATGGATGGATGGATGGATGGATGGATGGATAGAGAGGGAAGGATATAAAAAGTTACGTAAAATACAAATGAAGGAGTAGAAGAAAGAAAGAAAGAAAGAAAGAAAGAAAGAAAGAAAGAAAGAAAGAAAGAAAGAAAGAAAGAAAGAAAGAAAGAAAAAAAGGAGACAGAGGGGTTAAAAGATAGATAGATAGATAGATAGATAGATAGATAGATAGATAGATAGATAGATAGATAGATAGGACACATGTTAAAAGCTGCATCCTATGTCCTGGCTCCACCTGTAATTGTACTACTATTAAAGGGATAGTTCAACATTTTGGCAAATTGGCCCATTGCCATAATTGCTATAGTCATAGCAGTAGGTTCATTACCTTTAATTGTAGGTGTAAGCTATTTTCAGTACGGCGGAGCGCAGCAGCTGGCTGCTCAGAGCTACGCTATGGAGGCTAACGGAATTTCTTGGTTTCCCTCATTAAACTCATCAAATACAAAATCCCAAAACTCCACAGCGCTTTTGTAGACAAGTTGTGAGCTGCACAACCACCACGCTATGAGATAATGACGGAACGATACGAAACGGAGCTGTTTTCGAGGTAAATACATACAAAACCGCTGATGCGCGTTGCGTTCAGGGACAGTTTTTTCAGCAAGCAGTCTCCGTATTTACCCTGTATTTACCTCGAAAACGGCTCCGTTTCGTATCGTTCCGTCATTATCTCATAGCGTGGTGGTTGTGCAGGTCACAACTTGTCTACAAAAGCGCTGTGGAGTTTTGGGATGTTGAATTTGATGAGTTTAATGAGGGAAACCAAGAAATTCCGTTAGCCTCCATAGCGTAGCTCTGAGCAGCCAGCTGCTGCGCTCCGCCGTACTGAAAATAGCTTACACCTACAATTAAAGGTAACGAACCTACTGCTATGACTATAGCGATTATGGCAATGGGCCAATTTGCCAAAATGTTGAACTATCCCTTTAATAGAGTTGGAAAGACTAAACGTCTGAACTTAAATTCATGAGAAAAATATAAATTGTTGGAGATGTTTACATCAAAAGTATAAAATAATTGAGAGCCTGATGAATTTGAGCTGAAAACCTGTGTGTGTGTGTGTCTGGGTGTGTGAGTCTGACGGTCTCTCTGTCTGCGTGTACATGTGCAGAAAGTAAAACTGTTAAGCGCCACAAAACTCCTCTCTCCCTAATGATCTGATTGATTGGCAGCCTGCCCTCAGAAGTTACCATGGCGACTACCATGCTTACATTTTACTGTGTGGAACAGTGTTGTGTTTGTGTGTTTGTCTGTTTGTGTATGTGTATGTGTGTGAGACTGTGTGTGAGTGTCTGTGTGTGTCTGTCTGTGTGAGTGTGATGCCTGTGTGAGTGTGATGCCTGTGTTTGTGCGTGGACATCCTCTGTCAGTCTGGTTTATCATGTGTGTGTGTGGGGCTGTGTTTAAAAACATCTTAACGAGCGGCCAGGCTGCACCTGCACTGTTCTATTTATAGACTTTGATAACGAGCTGGCCCCAACAGCTGGACCAACTGCACACAGAGCAGAGCAGAGCAGAGAGATTTGAGCTCTGTGCAGCTTCCGAAAACAGCCCATAAAAAGAGAACCGTAACTCTTATCAGAATGTGCTGTCCTGACCATCGGGGCAAGCAGACCTTCCTGAGCACATTGATGTGCATTAAATGTTTGTAGGGCAAAAACTTTTCTCAGGGTCGCAAGGTAGAAAAGGGGGGCATTTCTGCTTTTCTAAAAAAATCAGCTCCTACTTTTATATTGAAGTGGATGAGCCACTGGAGCGGGTCTAGCTGCACAATTAGGCTCACTGAGACAATTCTGTAAGTCTGTCTGCTGTTTTGAGCACATTAAATGAGACACGACAAGTGTGGCTACAAACCAGTGAGGAAATCATGTGTCTAGAGTTTAATTTGTGGCCGTGCTGGCAATTTATCCAGAAAAAATCCTGAATGTT
This sequence comes from Trachurus japonicus, assembly GCF_045865225.1. Classification (NCBI taxonomy): domain Eukaryota; kingdom Metazoa; phylum Chordata; class Actinopteri; order Carangiformes; family Carangidae; genus Trachurus; species Trachurus japonicus. The sequence goes on along the minus strand of NC_140930.1, from coordinate 6,213,459 downwards.
TTTTCGATCCCTCTCACTCTAACGATGATGTCACTCACTCTGACCCAACCCCATACACACTCATTGAAAAGTGTGAAATTTGTCAGAAATCCTCATGTGCTTTTAAAGGATTTATCTCAAAAACGGTACAAGCTATGAAAAAGTTGTAAATACAGGATGAATACATTAGAAGTTTGTCTACAGCTCAGAATTTGAATGAAGTCTCTAGCTGAAAGTATGTGGACGCTTTAAAGGCTGAAAGAAGTAAGAAGATTTGAAGAGTTTCAAGACTGTTCCAATGCATTCTCTATGGGGAAAAAAAAATCAGAAATAGTTGAATATTGCAAAAAGTATGAATAGTTGAAAAGAGAAAAGACATAGCACACCTGTCCCGAAAAGGCTGAACATTTTGATATTTGAATTGTTGAAATAGCACAAAGTATGAAGGACTAGTTACATGACAAAGAAAGGCAGAAAATGGCCGAACCGAATAACAATAGTGTGAATGCTTCCAGCATTCACACTAACTAAAGTGAATGTCAGATAACAGATATCAGCTTAGTTTTAGTTTTCTTAGAGATTAAAGTTGCCACGGCACAGCTCAGTATGAAACGACTTGGAGAACAACCCACAGGTAGATAAGAGTGAATGAAACCCGATGGGAACAATACCGGATGCAATTAAAAGGGAAAAATCCCACAAATGTGGAAGTTCATCTTCAGAGGTCTGATAGAGGCTTTCTCCTAAAACCTAAAACAAACTAAAACTAAATAAAATCTAGTCAATTTCTCAACAATAAAAACTAAACTAAAACTGCTTCATCACTTGTTGAACTAAAATTAAAGCAGAAGTAAGCGATATTTTTGTGTTAATATAAGTCTTAAATAGTTATATCTTCCGACAGCAATCACTTACATAGAGTGTTTGGACCGAAACACGGGTCTGTCAGTCCCTCTGCTCTGCTCTGAGCCGAGGAGAAAACATTTATCGTATCCTACAAGTTTTATCCAATGAGGAGAGAGAACGGCATAAAGGGGCAGTCCTCTCTGTGTGTGCAGCCAAGGGACGCCCTGAATGTGGTGACGTAGGGACGAGGACCGATAGATCCATGACGAGGGCGGGGGCTGCTAACTCAATCGGCTGACAAGACGTTATGGTGCGTTCAAGGCAACTCGTAACTCGTGTTTTTCCGACCGTGAAGTCGTACCAGTTCAATCTGGTACGAGTTCATGGGTTGGAAGTTACGAGTGGCCGTTATAGTGACTTTCACAGGTAAAACAGGTCGGAGAAACGCGAGTTGTGGGTTGCCTGAAACGCTACAAAGTCGTAAGTCGTCACTTGAAGCTGTAATTTACGGTTTCAAAAGCCTGCCTGGAACGCAGCATTAGCCAAAAGGACCGGATCGCTTACTTCTACTTTAAACTGAAATGAAAAAGCAAGCTGAAACTACTAAATAAAAATAAAAACTAATGAACATTTCAAAACTATAACAACCTTGGACCTTAAAAATCTTTGTGGAAATATCTGACTGCTGCAGGAACAAAGACTTCGGTCAGTGGAGCGTCACTAGTCGTTCACTGACGAACTCATTGTGCAATGGATGAATAAATATATAAATAAATAATAAATCACAGTAGAAACGGCGCCCTGTTGGTTTTGACGCGCTCTTTGCTCTGCTCTCCGTGTGTTTCCTGTCAGATGATCGTCATGTGCGACGCGCAGCAGTTCCGCGTGGCGGTGAACGGCGTCCACCAGCTGGACTACAAACACCGAGTGAAGGAGCTGAGCGGCGTGGACCAGGTGGAGGTGGAGGGAGACGTCCGGCTGCTCGACATCAAAGTCCTCTGAGTGTGTGTGTGTGTGTGTGTGTTACTGTACCTGTACCTGTGTGTGTGTGTTTATAGAAGTGCCTGCTGCAGCCATAACAACCTCACACCCTCAAACTGAAACCACAGCAGTGTTGGACGTCAACGCCTCTAATTCATATTTAACTTTAACAAACTTCTCTTTGTGTCCGAGCATCAATCAACGTGTCTGAACCGAGTCTCCGATCAAATAAATAAACCACATTAACCTGTTGAACTCTGACTCGCCGTTTGGTTTTTGACTTTTTAAAATCATATTCACACTTTTTAAGAGCTCAGAAAACTGAATGTCTTTCCTTCAGCTGAGTGAATGAGGACATTTTCTGAATTAATCAATATTCCAGTGCTGATAATCTATTGTAAAACTGTATAAACACTAAAATGCAAAGATCAAAAATGTTCCAGGCAATAAACTTATTATGCATGATTGGTTTTGTTTACATTTTGTTGAGGAACGAACAGATTGTATACTTAAAGATGGAAAGTTCGTGCTCTAGATCAATAAAAGCTTTAGAAAATAAAGAATATTTTGTGGCCTCACATTTACATTTGTGAAAAAATATTTTGGGCCTCAGAACAGATACAAAGATTCAGGAATCTGTGAAGATGTACAAGTGAGTTCAGTAAAAATCTACATTATCAGCTGATTTTCTTAGTAAAACAATTAAAAAATAAAAGATTAAAAAGTGAAAAAAATTAAATAACACCAAACAGGATCATGTTTCTGTTCATATAATTTAATTACAAATCAAACACCATAAAAACAAATTGTACATATTTCACAAGAAACATCCTATGACTAAAAAACTCTAATATACAAATCTGTAGTTTACATTTTACAAAAAGCAGATAAAAAGTTTAAATTTACAAAATCGTCAGTTTCCTGATGGATTAAAACGACTTCATCAGATGTTTTTATATAAAAACCATCACGTTTCTGCTCAGCTGCAGAAACGTTCATAAACAGTTCAGTTTAACAGTTTGACATGAGATCGCCGCCTGTTTCCGTCCCAGCATGCACTGGGGCACAGGCTCATGGCGCCGTCCGTCTGTCCGTCCGTCCGTCCTCGTCTCTGAGGCCGACGTGTTGTGACGTGTTGCGTCCTTGTGCGTCCCGGCTCCTCGTCCTCGTCCTCTAGAAGTCGGCGTCCAGCCTGAAGGTGTTGTCCGTGGGGCCGGACATGACGCCCATCCTCTGGTACTCGCCCACTCGCTTCTCAAAGAAGTTGGTCTTTCCCTCCAGGGAGATGTTCTCCATGAAGTCGAAGGGGTTCTCCACCCGGTAGATCTGCACACACACACACACAGAGCAGAGCAGAGGTCAGTTTACGGTATCGTACTTGTTTGTGTGTTTGTTCTTCGTTAAATCAGTATTTTGTTTCCTTGTGTTGGTTTTCTGTATTTTTCATGTGTCTTTCTTATTATTAACAACCTGCCTGGAGACAACAGAGAGAAACTGTCCGTGGCTATAATCTGGTATATTTACATCTGTACAATGTTCATTCATAAGCTCCGTCCCTAATCTAAATAAATAATTAAACTAAGTGTGATGAGTGCTACAGTAGTTGGTGTTAGAGGTCTGTTCAGTTTGGCGTCTGTGTCGTGCTGCTGCCGTCTGTCAGTGAACCACTCGTCCTCTGAGCAGAGTCTGCAGCAGCACTCAGCCCCCATCACCGGCTGAGGTCCGTACCCCTGCGCGTCTCATCACCACAGACCTGAGTCTGATCCACAGACCTGAGTCTGATCCACAGACCTGAGTCTGATCCACAGACCTGAGTTATTAGAGTGAATGAAAACTAAAGCTGCTTCTCAGTCTGAACACACTGTCATGTAGTAAACTATGAATTTAGACAATCACTGTTGTTAACGTTAACTCCTTTGGATCGTTATGACTGAACCATCCAGGTTCTTACAGTTCACTGCATTTTGACGAAATTGTCAGTGTGAACGCACCCACACACTCAAAATTGTCATCTAAATTATTTTTTCACTGCTAGTTTTAGTCTGATTTCAAATAGTTTCATACTTCCACTAACTATTTTAAAACAAAAACAAAATAAAAACTGGGAGCTGTGGTTATTTAGACAACAGCAGTCGTATCCGCTTGGGTCATTTGTTGTTAAGTGTTATTTTTATCCTCTTTATACAACCTGCACTCTGATTGCAGTTCTCCGATTTCATTTCTTACTTATTTTACTAATTAAAAGACATTAAATGGAGGTAGTGGAAAATTTAAATACAATAAACTATTTACATATTTTAATATTCTTACCCAAAAATCAAATGGTACAATAAGAATACTTGTAATTATATGTGACAGAATAAACTTGAGCTGTACTAGTAGTTGTGTACTAGTAGTTGTGTACTATGAGCTGTGTACTAGTAGTTGTGTACTATGAGCTGTGTACTAGTAGTTGTGTACTAGTAGTTGTGTACTAGTAGTTGTGTACTATGAGCTGTGTACTAGTAGTTGTGTACTATGAGCTGTGTACTAGTAGTTGTGTACTAGTAGTTGTGTACTAGTAGCTGTGCGTTACCTTGGAGAAGCCGAGCTCCAGCATCAGTCTGTCGGCCACGAACTCGATGTACTGCTTCATGAGCTCACAGTTCATCCCGATGAGTTTGACGGGCAGAGCCTCCGTCAGGAACTCCTGAACAAACACAAACAACAACAAGAGGTCAACAAACAAACAAACAAACAACAAACAAACAAACAAAGGAGCGGCCGTGACTGCGATCTGTGATCACCTGTTCGATCTCCACGGCGTTCTGGATGATGCTGGTGACGGTTTTCTCCGACGGCTTGTTCTGCAGGTGTTTGAACATCAGGCAGGCGAAGTCGCAGTGCAGACCCTGAAGCAGAGACACGGTCACATTAAACACATCCAGACCCAGATTATCGATCCGTTATCGATCGGTTATTATCGATCGGTTATTATCGATCAGACGGCCGGTCGCCAACGAGTCGTCACCTCGTCTCTGCTGATGAGCTCGTTGGAGAAGGTCAGGCCGGGCATCAGGCCGCGCTTCTTCAGCCAGAAGATGGAGGCGAAAGAACCGGAGAAGAAGATTCCCTCCACTGCTGCGAAGGCCACCACTCGCTCTCCTGAGGATCAATACCAGACACAGACCCATCAATACACAGACCCATCAATAACCGATCAATACACAGACCCATCAATAACCGATCAATACACAGACCCATCAATACACAGACCGATCAATACACAGACTAGGGCTGGGCGATAAACCGAAAATTTATCGATACCGAAATTTACGACGATAACCGACGTCATTTTGCCCAGGTCGGTAAATTCGGTTTTAAAAAAAGAAGAAAAAAAAGAAACAAAATAAAAGTCGTTTTTGTCTTTTTTGGCTGTGTGTGTAGGTAGGCTGTGTGCATGTCCCTTTAAGAGCCGTACTCCGTGTTCAGCGTGTGTAGTCACGTGACTGCACCCATCCAGTCTGTAACAGGAGGGGACAGAGCCGGTGACACCGGCAGCAGCGCGGCGAGCGCGCTCATCTGTACTGAGACTGTTGTTATTTTTTCACCTGAGTTAATGACACACACACACACCAGAGCAATGAGAAAACACCTCGCTGAAATGTCGGATTAAAAACGTGCAGCGTCGGTCGCCACCGTCACGTGATTTTGTCAACAAACCAGCGTGAAGGGAGTGACAAAGAGATTATAGACAGAAACGGACATGTGGCGTTAAATTTATGGGCTGAAATAACCACGTTGACGTTCTTTATTGATAAACAGATCAGCGCCGTCCAGCGGGTCGAGGCACTTGAAGAAGTTTACAAAGTGACGGTAGATTATTACTGTGCGTCTGCTCTGACCCCATTATGAAATATTGGCAGCGATAATTAAGAAGCAGCGGCAGCCACAACTAAATGTAGCGAAAACGTTCAAAAGTTGAAGCCTGGGGCTGCTGAGGTAGTCATCTGGTTGAGGAGGAAGAGCAGCTTGTTCCAAAAAGAAATGTTGTAGCCATGTGTGCTGCAATAATGTGCTTATCAGTTGTTCAATAACTCTAAACAACTAAAAGTATTTTATTTGTATTTTCTTAACATATTTTCAGACAGTGTATAGTTTTAAAGTGGCACCTCTGTAAATACAGCAGTTATAGCAAAGAAAAAAAAAAGGCCTATATATAGCAATAAATAGGTCTAGGGGAGTCATGCTATCCGCGTGGGGGGGGGGGGGTGGAGTAGTTATCGTCCATTTATCGTTATCAAGGCGAACTGAACAATATATCATGATATTGATTTTAGGCCATATCGCCCAGCCCTAACACAGACCGATCAATACCGACCCGATCGATCAGGAGCACACACACACAGACAGGAGGTGATGACGTCACAGGAAGCAGCTTTTACCGTAGTTGGCGCTCTTGTTGCCGATCCAGTTGATGGCCCAGTCGGCCTTCTTCTTCACACACGGCAGAGTCTCGATGGCGTTGAACAGGTAATCTCTGAGGGTCAGTGAACGCATCGTCAGACAACTACACTCTCTGAGGGTCAGTGAACGCATCGTCAGACAACTACACTCTCTGAGGGTCAGTGAACGCATCGTCAGACAACTACGTACTCTGAGTGTTACAATAATCACTGTTCATGTCCTGGACAGTTTATAAAAACATCAACATGTCTGATCATCTCAGATCAATAAATTAACACCTGTAGAGGACTCAGCTGAGTTTCCATGGTGACAGCTCAACTGTCCACGTTGGCGCCAGAAATTAAGAATTTAGGCGCCACGTGAGCACAATAAACCAGATAAAAACTACCAGATCACTGACTTTTACATCAGTATCGATCACTGGTCTGATCGATCAGTTGAACATCCTGAAGGTTTCCGCTGGTTACGGTATTGTACTTGTGTGTTTGTTCTTCGTTAAATCAGTATTTTGTCTCAGTTTTGTTTCCTTGTATTTTTCATGTGTCCTTATTATTATTAACAACCGGCCTGGAGACAACAGAGAGAAACTGTCCGTGTCTATAATCTGGTATATTTACATCTGTACAATGTTCATTCATAAGCTCCGTCCCTAATCTGAATAAATAATGAAACTAAGTGTGATGAGTGCTACAGTAGTTGGTGTTAGAGGTCTGTTCAGTTTGGCGTCTGTGTCGTGCTGCTGCCGTCTGTCAGTGAACCACTCGTCCTCTGAGCAGAGTCTGCAGCAGCACTCAGCCCCCATCACCGGCTGAGGTCCGTACCCCTGCGCGTCTCATCACCACAGACCTGAGTCTGATCCACAGACCTGAGTTATTAGAGTGAATGAAAACTAAAGCTGCGTCTCAGTCTGAACACACTGTCATGTAGTAAACTATGTATTTACTTCTGTAGTGTGTGGATTTAGAGACAGTGTCGTCTCAAAGTGACAACTGCGTACTCTCTGAGGGTCAGTGAACGCAACGTCAGACAACTACACACTCACCATTCATGCAATTCGTCCAGAGCTGATCTTTATTTTTGTTTTATCTCCAATATATCTGCTCAACACCTCCTCTCGTAACTCCACTCTCCAATCTCTGATTAGATCTCTCCTAGCTCGTATGTTTGTTTTGTAAAGCGTCCCTTGTCCCATACGTTCTCGTACACGTCTAACTGTCGGTGTAATTGTCCTGTAATATGTGTTTAATTGTGCAATTAAAAAAACAACAACAACTACACTCTCTGAGGGTCAGTGAACGCAGCATCCAGGGGGGGGGTCTCACCTCTCTTTGGGGTCCTTGATGTAGGTGTCGATGAGGAGGCTGTACATCTCCGAGTGGATGTTCTCCATGGCGATCTGGAAACCGTAGAAACACCTGGCCTCCGTCACCTGCACTTCCTGTGTGAAGCGCTCCACCTGGTGGTCGCCGGGGGAAACGACAGGATGAGGATATGGGATGGTTGATGGTGACAGCTGGTCAGAGTCGCAGCTGATACCAAACCAATAACTGATCAATAATCAAGAGGTTTTGTGTTGTTTCTCTAATTGTTTTAGTTACAACTCGTTTCATTTCTACACAATAATGATGTGAATTGTGACGAATGGTTGAAGTTTTATGTTTATATGTATGTGTATATGTATAAATATTGTGTTTTATTTTTATTGTTGTTGTTTCTGTTATTTATTTCTTGGTTAAAGTCTTGTTGTATGTATGTGTTCATGTTTATTTGTGTTTATCTGAATGTGTTTTTATACATTTATGTTTCCTGTCTGCAGTGACAGATACATGTTGATCTGCACCTGCTTTCCATTAATAATAAATAAATAAGTAAATAAGTAAGTAAATAAATAAATAAATAAATAATCAATCAGAGGTGTGAGGCTGCAGGTCGTTGCTTCTCACCAGGTTCTCGTTGACGATGCCGTCGCTGGCGGCGAAGAAGGCCAACACGTGAGAGATGAAGTAGCGCTCCTCGTCCTTCAGAGACTCCCAGTGCTGCAGGTCCTTGGACAGGTCGACCTGAACAGACACGTTACGCCGTTACCATGACGACGCCTCACTGGGGGGGGGGGGGTCACATCACATCACATGACATGACAACACGGGAACTGAACCGCTGCAGCGCCGGCGCCTGGCGGTCAGTAACACTAACCTCCTCTGCCGTCCAGAACGAGGCCTCGGCCTTCTTGTACATCTGCCAGATGTCGTGGTACTGGATGGGGAAGATGACGAAGCGACGAGGGTTGTCCTTCAGCAGAGGCTCCTCCTCGCTGCTGCTCTTCTTCACCGCTGTGGACTGGAAACAAAACAAAAACACCGACCACACTCAGTTTGTTTGGTTCAAGACACAAATAATAAATAAAATCACATCATTTATATTTTTTTGTGCAGATATAAAAAAGTCAAAATGGCTGCAGCTTCTGCTCATATAATCACAGTGTCTTCTGACAGAAACTCTAAAATAAAAGCTTCACATTTCTACATGTTCATTATTTTCTCCTTTATGAAGATTATAACACTCAGGATTAATCATGTCGGATCAATATCATCTGTTTCTGGTTAAAAATAATAAATAAAAACCTTCCTGTGTTAGAATAATCACTGTTCATGTCCTGGACAGTTTATAAAAACATCAACATGTCTGATCATCTCGGATCAATAAATTAAAACCTGTAGAGGCCTCAGCTGAGTTTCCATGGTGACAGCTCAACTGTCCACGTTGGCGCCAGAAATTAAGAAATTAAGAATTTAGGCGCCACGTGAGCACAATAAACCAGATAAAAAACTACCAGATCACTGACTTTTACATCAGTATCGATCACTGGTCTGATCGATCAGTTGAACATCCTGAAGGTTTCCGCTCATTTTCTCTCACTCACCTCAGAGTCGTCGAAGATTTTCCGCGCGGTTTTAGACGCCAGGATGCGAGTGGTGCTGAGACTCGGAGGCTGAAAGATCAATGACCAGAAATCACTCAAGTGACCAGAAACTATTGTCGATACCTAATCGATACGTTTCATTCAATCAAGTCATGAGAATTACAGATTAAATCCAGGAAAATCGAGGTCAACTGTCTAGAAAATGGCTGCCACGAGTTGAAACCTCGAAACACATCAAACTTCACTTAAAACTTAAACATAAACCAACAAGAAGCTGAAACAGTTTTTAGATTTAAAAGATAAAATGTGAAAAAGATTAAAAGATAAACTGTTTCTTCTTCTTACCGTGTTTTCTTTGTCCAGCGACATCTTGCTGGTCTGGATGCTGAGTTTGTTTTCGTCCTTGACGGAGAGAGGAGAGCGAGCAGCGAGCATTTTGGTTTTAGATAAATAAACTAAAACTGAAGAAGAAACTAAAAGTAGAAAAGGAGGAAAGAAAGAGTGAATCTAAGCTAACGAAGAGCAGACACAGACGGAGAACAGAGACTGAAGCGGACTCTGTTGTCCGCTTCGCCTTTTTATTGAAATCTTGGCGCTAGAACGCAGCCGGCCAATGGGAACGCAGCTCGTGCCGGCTCTTTAAACTGACGCAGCGACGTAGCCAATCAGGCTGCGAGCCGGGCCCACGTGACACCCGAAGAGCTGCGGGAAATTCAAACGTCTTCTTTGTGCGGGAGGTTACAAAATGAGCAGAAACCGAGGTTACAAAACTATTGAAATGAGCGTTTACGAAACGTTTTTGAGACAAAGAAGACGAAGATTTTAGACTGAAAGACGTTAAACTGTCATTTAACTGTTGAAAAACCTAAAGTCATGAAGTTAAAATGAACATTTATAGTCGGTACATCTGATTTCCGTATTAAGATATTAGCGGAAAAAGAGAAATACAAGAGATAACAAGTTTAATTTGTATTTAAACCGGCCTAGTTGACAGTTATATATAAATAACAGTCATGCAAACACAAAGTGGCCTAAATATCTAAAATTTTCTTTACTTTTATCCCCATCCATCCCAGTATGTCTGACACTAATACATCCATGGTCTGACATGACCTACTTTTATTCAACAAATGATTTCCGTATTACATTGGCGGAAAAGGAGAAATATAATAGACATTATTCATATGTCTTGTATTTAGGTAGTTCAGAGTAACTCTTACATATAAATAACAGTCATGCAAACAAAGTGATCTAAAAAAATATTCAATAATCTGTCTTTACGTGCATGTTTTATTCCTTCAGTTAGACTGGAGAAATGAAACGACCTTGTTCTTTCTTTTTGTTCTCATCCTAGTATGCCAACACGTCTGACATCCATCTGCTTTTATACAACCTTTCAGCAAAGTCATCATTACACGTGTATGAGTTTATTTATAGTTTTTATCTCTGGTCAGTTTCCCGCTACCGCGCTTTTTTCTTGTTTACTATCACGGAAAGGCGTTGTCACCACGAAAATTTAGCGCCAAACATAATTTTTCAACTCACATATGATCATAACTGTATATTTAAAGATGTTATATGTGTTGTCAAGTATGAAAACCAGAGCTGGCTTCAACTATTTTGGACCTAAAAAGCTGTTGAAAATATCAGACAAGACAACAAAAGAACACGTCCTAGATTCTTATCCGTCACTTCGACACAACAAACACATTAAAAGACTTGTCTCTCTGTGTTTCTACTGATTAAAACACCTTGTACCTTTTTATTCTTTCACTTTTCAGCCACTGAATTAAACGTTTAAGCTTCATTTTCCCTCTAAAATCGGACGCAAGTAAAAACAACATTTTCTTCCCCGCTGCAGGCGAAGCTGACATAGCAACTGTATCCAGGTTACTGCAGAGCCGAGTGCTCTGATTGGCTGCTCGGGAAAGAGAACGACCCTGACGTCACAGTCTGTACCGCCACCTAGCGACCAGGATGACCGCGCATTTTCTACATGATTGACATATTTGGGTCAGGAGGGCAACGCCATGATGTTTAGTTTTGGACAAAGAAAGAAAACTCTGTAACAAAGAAGAGAACATTTTAGAGACACATTTGAATCCTCTGTTGTATATTTTTGTTCTTTTACGCCCTAATTTTCAAATTCCAAGTTATTATTCCACTTTTTTTTTGTTTTGTATAATGCTTTCCTTTCCCCCCCTCTTTATAGGACATTTTTCATTTACACCAGAGAACAGGTTTTGTTTCAGGCTTCAGGGTCCGTGAAGTTGTACCTGATTATTTAGAAGAAACTGGGGACAGTAGCAACACTCTTCACATTTTTCTCAGATACTCAGAGACTATTGGACCAGGCTCACCAAACTTTTATAGATTAAAACGTAGGCTACATGTGTCTGCTAATTAGCCATGCCATTTAAAGATGGTTACATATGACATCAATATTTATTTGAATGGAAGAATTCAGACGTTGTAACTGACCCCAAACAAGTTATTTTGGGAATTATTTTGTTTATCTTTACCATTAGTCTCTCGTGGTTTAATATAATTGGCTGTTCTGTTCATCACGAGGAATAAAATAGATAAATTGTGCCTATTTTAAGATAAGAATGTTCAATTTTATACATTTGCTTTAACATATGCACTTCCATATTCGAATGGAAGTTGCAACAAGTTGTTCAGCCATGCCAAAACATCATGTACACACACTAACATTGACACATGCTAACCATGTCACTTCATAGTCAACAAAACAGTGATTTGAACCAGGTACGTTTGGATTCACTCATACAAAAGGTCAGGACAATAATGCAGCTCATGAAAAAAGCTACTTTCATACCTCCAAAACAACTTTGTCTCAGTACAAGCAGGAGCAGATGGTGAATATGTCTTCTCTATTCCTGGTGGGCAGAGGGTCTAATTGAGCATGTGCAGTGTGAGTGTCATCACTCTGGCATGTTTCTGACTGGAGAAATAAGACTTGTTGCAACCATCCCAAGTCTATGCTTTAAACACAAAAAGCAGAAATTATTCCATTTAAAAAAGTGTATTTTATTGAAATCCACAGTTGGTAATACAACAGCTGGAGGTGGAGGACAAGGTCTTGGCACAAAAGTACAATCTGTGCACATTTATTCTTAAGCAATTATTATTATTTTTATATTCTTTTTTACCGTTACTACAGAATGCAAAGCGGCACACAATCGTCCAATCGAGCATTTCTGTGTCTCCAGTGCTGACTGGAAGAATAACATCATCACCAGAGTGAAGGTAACATGATGAGTGACTCATTCATAAAGTCCTGCAGCCACATCTGGAAAACCAAAGTTCGTCTCTGCTGATTTCAGCTGCACCAGAGCTTTAAAGCTGCACTGTGGTCTCCAGCACATCGGTGAACACATCAGTGATTATTATTTTCACTTTATCTCGGCGACTTTATGCAACGTTGCTGGGTGGATTTTTGTCTCTTTTAACTGACGTACAGATCTAACTAAAATAAAAAAATAAGGCAGTTATTGTTTATCATTATATCTCCCGTCGCTGACAGCTGCCACAGGGTTTCACCAAATTACGTCTAAGAGACCACAGCTGGAACTATAAGGCCTAGAGTTATTATTTTTCTAAGAACGTGGATTTAGTGACAAATACAGTATCATGTTTTTGTCCCAACCGTTTAAAACAATATAATACTGTGACCTGGATTCAGAGAAAAGAAGAGAGGAAGAAATGAATCACTTATTTATGGCAGGGAAGATCAAATATTCAAAATCTATGTAAATTATATATAAGAGTGTATTATCTTTATGTTTAGGGATGTAAAGACCTGTGCCACTTATAGAGCGTTATATATCCACAACATTTTCATCTCTTTAGTTCAGATTTTCCCCTGAAATTGGCTTTAAACACTGTGACCCTCATTACGTGATGTAATGCAGCATTTAATTGTCATAGCAGCTGAATGAAAACACTAAGAACCGGTTTCAGAAACACAATAAAGAAAAATACAAGGACATCCCATCAGCTGAAAACAAGTGAACCACGCAACTTTTTAAGTGTTAGTTTACAGCACAATGTTTATCTCAGAACACGTCTCCTGGTTTTGTGTTTCACTACAATGTCAAATAAAGTTTTGTTTGTTTTTGTTTGGTCACACCAGGAAGTAGCACAGCAAAATCCATCTACGTGTTTTTCCTAATGTTATAGCTCGGCTGTTTCAGGGGGAATAACTTCACACTTTACTGAAACGATCCTACAGTATTTCTACCAGAAGAGCTTTAATGAAACTGGATGATGACAAACAGCTGGAGCTAGGCTACGTTAGCTTCCTCCATTTTATCCATTCACTCATTTTGTTCAGGTTCAGTTTAATGTCTGCTGGTTACTGCTGCAATTACATCTGGATTGTTTTCCACCTGTTGCTGATTTTGTCATTTTAAAAAGGGATAGTTCAACATTTTGGCGAATTCGCCAGTCGCATTAATCCCTGTATTCATAACCTTTAATTATCGGTGCATGTTGTTTTGAGATCAGTGGGGCAGAGATGTGAGCTGCTCAATGAACACAATGGAGGTGAATGGTACAGGCCCCCTGTCCCTCATCAAACTCATCAAATACACAATCCAACAACTCCACAACGCTCTGGTGGACAAGTTGTGACCTGCACATTCACCACGCTATGAGATAATCATGTAACATTATGCAACATTACGAGACATGAAGCAAATCTCTACTACTTGCACTTTTGAAATCCCTCCGCCCAGCAGCCGTGTCTGGAATGTAGTTCCGGCTGCATTTGCCTCTAAAACAACTCTGTCTCATTGGAGAATTTGACTAAATGTTGAACTATCCTTTTAAATTCTGGCGTGACAGGAAATTCAAAATACTTTGATACTAAGTGGACAGCAGCTGAACATCTGGCAGTATCGGTGCTGATGAACTGTGGGTGTACAGATGTTCTTATTTCTGTTTAGTTTATAAAACTTACACCGGGTCAGTTAGCACTTCTGAGGTTAACAGTCAGTCCTCGTTATTCCACATTGACAACTGTGTTGCCCAGATCAGCCACTTGATTTGTAAAAAAAAAAAACAGCAACAACAACAACAAAAAAACAGTCGGTTGTGGTCCGACTGCAGCTGAAGGCGGACGTCCATTTGGCACCGGACTAGCTTATTCTGGATTAAATGTCCACGGCAACAGGACACAGAGGTGATGATGATGTCGGAGGAAGGTGAAGTCGAGATGAAAACAGAAGCAGAGGGTGAATGAGGACATAATAATATGGCTTTGGTCCAGCAGCGATCTGACCTCAGATAACAGAAAACGTTTGAGTATTTTATTTATTTATTTATTTTTTGGCATTTAAACTTTGAGAAAGCAAAAAAAAAAATCAAAAAATTTGGCGACTTCTTCTCCATTCAAAACTCTCGTGTTCAGTTTTTCCTCGACATGCTCTCTTTGCTTCTCTCCTACATGCAAACCTGGACGCTGACGTCTACATTTGCTTTATATTTATATTTTTAGTTTAAAACCCTCTAGAGTCCGTGAGCATATTTATACTATCATTACTTCGTTTTTAGACATCATGCAGAGACGAGCTGAGAAAACCAGTTGAAAGTGCTGAAGTGGAGCTTTCACACACCGATTTATATCTATATATACCATACAAATAGATTTGAAATAAATATCTATAACTGTGAACGATGGACGGTTTCAGACTATCAATGAAAAAAGGCACAAAAACCAGTCAGTCGGGCTAAAAAATCACTTGTAAATGTAAACAGACTCTGTTATAGTTTCATTTCAACTATTTTCCTGCCGTGTTTGTGCGTATAAAAAGTGAAACAATAGCTTTTACAACCTTCAGCGACTCTACAGTAATAATAAGTTTAGTTATTATCACTACAGCCTGTGTCGTTTTACATGTCCTGTCACCGGGCTCCTGACGTCGTTTTTACTCGTTAAATTGATAAAATGTGAAGTCGGACACAGGAGCTGAGTTTGTACTGAATAAAAACACACGAGCATGTGAGGTAAGGACAGTTTCAATAACAGGAACGAACCAAAATGAACTGCAGAGGGTTTTAAAAACGACCAAACGTCACTTTGGACTTAAAGAGAGAAGTCGCCTGTTTACAGAGGAGACTCGTGGTGCGTTCAAATCTGCAGTAAATTTGGAGATTCAGGTTTGTTTTTTACATTTTTGAGACTTTCTACATCTCATCCACCTCTACTACTTACACGTCTCACCCATCTAACTGGAAGTAAAAAAAAATGGATTGAACCATTCGACCTGCCCTTAAACGATGGAGTGTGTCTTATCATCGAGTTTCTGTCCATTTTTTCCATTTTTGCACAAATCTGAAACGAACTTCCAGAAAATGGACAAAAGGAAAACGCAGATCTGAGGTTTTCATCTTCAGACAACATGAAAAACTTTGTTCTGTTTCCACTTTGAGTCGTTTTTTATGCACAAATTGAAAGAATTTGCACAAATCTGAAATGAACTTCCAGAAAATGGACGGAAGGAAAACGCAGATCTGAGGTTTTCACATGAAAAAACCTCTGAAAACTTTGTTCTGATTCCACTTTGAGTCGTTCTTTTATGCACAAATTGAAAGAATCTGCATAAACCAGGTGGATGGTCAGTCTATAGCTTCACACGGAGCTGAGTTTGAACAGCAAGTAAAAAAAATGGATTGAACCATTCGACCTGCCCTTGAACGATGGAGTGTGTCTTGTCATCAGTGAAGTTTCTGTCCATTTTTTTTCCCATTTTTGCACAAATCTGAAACGAACTTCCAGAAAATGGACAAAAGGAAAACGCAGATCTGAGGTTTTCATCTTCAGACAACATGAAAAAACCTCTGAAAACTTTGTTCTGTTTCCACTTTGAGTCGTTTTTTTTTTATGCACAAATTGAAAGAATCGGCATAAACCAGGTGGAAGGAGAGGAGACGCACCGTGGTCAGTCTATAGCTTCACATGGAGCTGAGTTTGACCAGCAAGTAAAAAACCATTTGACCTGCCCTTGAACGATGGAGTGTGTCGTTTCCGTCCATTTTTGCACAAATCTGAAACGAACTTCCAGAAAATGGACAGAAGGAAAACGCAGATCTGAGGTTTTTACATGAAAAAACCTCTGAAAACGTAAAAACCTCTGAAAACTTTGTTCTGTTTCCACTTTGAGTTGACCAGCGAGTAAAAAAAATGGACTGAACCCATTCGACCTGCCCTTGAACGATGGAGTGTGTTTTGTCATCAGTGAAGTTTCCGTCCATTTTTTTTTCCATTTTTGCACAAATCTGAAACGAACTTCCAGAAAATGGACAAAAGGAAAAACGCAGATCTGAGGTTTTTACATGAAAAAACCTCTGAAAACTTTGTTCTGTTTCCACTTTGAGTCGTTTTTTATGCACAAATGGTGGTCAGTCCATAGCTTCACACGGAGCTGAGTTTGACCAGGCCTCTGACCGAGTCCTCGTGCAGCGCGTCCTGAGTGGCGGGGTCGTACAGCGCGGCGGGGGAGGGGACGGGGGGCTGCTGCTGCTGCTGCTGCTGTGGGTGGTGGTGGAGGTGCAGGTGGGCGGGGCAGGGCAGCGCGGCGTGCGGCGTGGAGCACGGCGTCTCCTCGGGGCTGACGAAGTGGTGGTGGTGGTGGTGGTGGTGGTGGTGCAGGTGGTGGTGGCAGTGGGAGTCGGCGGCGGCGGCGGCGGCGTCTCTCAGCGTCAGGTTGAGGACGTCGCCGCCGCCGCCGCCACAGGACGGCAGCGAGGGCAGCGAGGGCAGCGAGGGCAGCGAGGGCTGGGCGGGGGCCAGGTAGGCGCAGGGCAGACCCCCCAGGCCGGAGGAGGAGGAGGAGGAGGACGTCGTCTTCCCGCCGCCGCCGCCGCCGCCCGGCAGAGGAGCCAGCACCACGGCGTCGCCGCTGTGGAGCAGAGGAGTCGCCGCCGCCTGCAGGACGAACTTAGTGGACTGGATGCACTGGTCCTGGTCACACTGGACACGGACATGATGAGTCATCGTCTGTCTATGATGCACCTGTCACTTCTACTGTTACTCTACTTTTTATTTACTTACTTACTTTACTTACTTACTTACTTTATTTTTATTTACTTTTTTACTCTTTTTATCTTTCTACTAGAGATGCACCGATCCGATACCAAGATTAGTGGGGCGGATTAGCTCAATATTTTACACCAATCGTTCACTTTGTGATAAAAGCATGAAATTTGGTGGATGTGTTGGTGAATATGTTTCAGACAAATCTGGATATTGGGCCACCTCAAAAGCGCCCCCTAGTGGCCGTGGCAGCTATTTGTTATGCGAATAAATGAAAGATGAATAAAAACTGCCCTTTTAATAATACCAACTGGTGATGTATTGTATATTGTTGGAAAGCCTGATTAGTCACCTTTACAACGAGATACAGCTTGTAAGGATCGTGCATTCATGGAATGAGCAACGGGGCTAAACGTGTGGGTAGCGCCCCCCAAAAATGTGCATCCCCTGTGGGGCGGATTAGCTCAATAATCGACCAATTGATTTATACAAAAACACTACTGGAGAGTTCATTTTTCTCTGATAAAGAATGGTTTTACCATCTCAGCGACCTTTCCATTTGATTCCTGGTGTCATAATTATATGAAAAAGTGTGTTCATTTGTCTTTGTATGATGTCTGGTTTAGGAGTTATGAAAATTGGCATTTTCGCCATTCATGCGGACATAAATTCAAAATGGCCGGCAAAAAACTCCCATGGAACATCAGTTGACCCAGGCAACAAGCAAAAATCTTAAGTAGACATCTTAAGGGTCCTTAAAAACCAAAAATGTTTGAAACATATCCAGCAACACATCTGCCAAATGTTGTGCTTCTACCACAAAATAAACAATTCTTGTGATTTATTGAGCTAATCCGGGGGGGGCGCTACCCACACGTTTAGCCCCGTTGCTCATTCCATGAATGCACGATCCTTACAAGCTGTATCTCGTTGTAAAGGTGACTAATCAGGCTTTCCAACAATATACAATACATCACCAGTTGGTATTATTAAAAGGGCAGTTTTTATTCATCTTTCATTTATTCGCATAACAAATAGCTCCCACTGCCACTAGGGGGCGCTTTTGAGGTGGCCCAATATCCAGATTTGTTTGAAACATATTCACCAACACATCTACCAAATTTCATGCTTTTATCACAAAGTGAACGATTGTTTAGCTAATCCGCCACACTAGATCGGATATCGGCTCCGATATTGGCTAATTAGCTGGATCGGATATTGGATGAATGAGGCCGATCCAGCATTCTGATCCAGTCATTTAAAAAAAAATTAATATCATACACAGCAATACAGTTACAGCGATTTAGTGTTATTTATTTCTTTTTGCTGCTAATGTACACTTTGTTATTTGTTAATAAATAATATTAAAGCAGAAGTAAGCGATATTTTTGTGTTAATATAAGTCTTAAATAGTTATATCTTCCGACAGCAATCACTTACATAGAGTGTTTGGACCGAAACACGGGTCTGTCAGTCACTCTGCTCTGCTCTGAGCCGAGGAGAAAACTTTTCTCGTATCCTACAAGTTTTATCCAATGAGGAGAGAGAACGGCATGCAGGGCTGTGTGTGCAGCCAAGGGATGCGCCTGAATGTGGTGACGTAGGGACGAGGACCAATAGATCCATGACGAGGGCGGGGGCTGCTAACTCCATCGGCTGACAAGACGTTATGGTGCGTTCAAGGCAGCCCGTAACTCGTGTTTTTCCGACCTGTGAAGTGGTACCAGTTCGATCTGGTACGAGTTCACGGGTCAGAAGTTACGAGTGGCCGTTATAGTGACTTTCACAGGTAAAACAGGTCGGAAAAACACGAGTGGGTTGCCTGGAACGCTACAAAGTCGTAAGTCGTGACTTGAAGCTGTAATTTACGGTTTCAAAAGCCTGCCTCGAACGCAGCAAAAACGACCGGATCGCTTACTTCTGCTTTAAGTAGTATATCTGTCTTAATTTGTTACCTTCTTTTTAAACAAGGCTAAATGTTTATGTCAAGCCTCATGCCTTCACTGTATCTATCGCTGTTTACTTTTAATATGTTGTCCTATATGTAAAGCACTCTGAACTGCTTCTGCATGATATGGTGCTATATAAATACATTTAAAATTGAATTGAATTGAATTCACTCACATGGCAAGGTATACGGTTCATTCATTCAACAGTAGTATCGGATCGGTATCGGCCGATACGCTCAGCCCAGGTATCGGTATCGGATTGGATCGGTGCATCTCTACTTTTTACTATTAGTACTATTCTCTGTATTATAAATGTTAAACATCAACCTGCCTAGGAACAAAGGATGGGAATTAGCTGATGCTGTAATCCTACATATCTACATGAAAGTGTCTATTGATAGGTACTGTCCCCTGATATTTATAATCCAGATAAAAATAAATACAAATACAAAAACAAATACTGGAGGGAGGAGAGGGAGAGAGAAAGAGAGGGAGGAGGGAGAGAAAGGAGAGATGGGGGAGGAAGGGGAAGAGAGAAAGAGGGAGGGAAGGAGAGACAGAAGGAGAGATGGGGAGGGAGGGAATGAGAGAGAAAGAGAGATAGAGAGGGAGGGAGAGACAGAGAAGGAGGGGGGAGAGAAGGAGAGAGAGAAAGGGAGGGAGAGAAGGAGAGATGGGGGAGGGAGAAAGAGAGGGAGAGAAGGGGGAAGGAGAGACAGAAGAAGGGAGGGAGAGAGAAGGAGAGATGGGGGAGGAGGAGAGAGAGAGGGAGGGAGGGAAGAGGGAGAGAAGGAGAAGAGATGGGGAAGGGAGGGGAAGAGTGAAGGAGAGAAGGAAGGAGATTCAGAGAAGGAGGGAAAGAGAGAGAAAGAGAGGGAGGATTGAATTAAATAAAAATAATCTGTTTCTCTTTAGCGTTTTCCCTCCGTATCCAGATGATTTCTATAATCACGTCAGTATTGATCGGCTCTCTCTCTCTCTCTCTCTCTCTCACCTTGTGGCTGTGCAGCTGAGTGGAGGTGTAGCTGGTCCCGTTGCTCTGGGCGACGGGCTGCGGCGTGTCCGACCGGATCAGACCTCTCCTGTCAATCAAACTGAGACACCATGGAGACGACCGGTCAGTTTATCAATAAAACTAATGGATTCAAATTCAACCTTTATCGACAAAGCCCTGGTCTTTTTTCTTTTGCTACTTAACCAGAAAAAAAAAGAGAGAAAAAAAAGAAAAAAAGCTTGTGTTTGCAGATGGATGTCAGCAGGTGAAGCCAACATGTTAATAAGCTGTCACACACTCACTCACACACACACACACACACACACACACACACACACACACACACACACACACCAGCTGGTGACTGTGTAATGAATCAGTCTCCATATGTTCGGCCCTGGAAGAAGAAGATGAAGAAAAAGAAAAAAACATCTCCTCCATCTTCTTCAAGCTCTTATTTTGAAAAACCCTGTCCCTTTCCTCTCTCACTCATCCTCCCCACGGGGCAGCTGTGCTCTCTGTCGCCCGTCATCTTCGATATATTCACTTCAATCCGTGCAGACTTCTCCGTCTCTGCACTGATCGCATGTCAGCCAACATCACCCAGTCTATCAATCAATCAATCAATCAATCAATCAATCAATGATCAAACCATCTTTTTCCACTGGTTAGGCTACTACAGTCGCAACACAAACCTCATCAGCACAGAAGGAACAAAATATCGGTCTCCTGAGGTTACAAATATTATAGTCAGGTGCAAATATGACTTGACCCCAAAAAAATTCTAACAAAAGGTTTCTCAGTTGTTTTTTACAGTATTAGATGTCCTTAATAACATACTAAAAGTTTACCAAAATTTGACCACTAGAAAGGTGTTATTTTCAAGATGGCGTCCAAGATGGATAGGAAGCCTGAGGAGACACCACAGGTGAATAGGGTAAAATTTTTAACTAACAGATATCACCATGAAACTTCCCAAGTTTATCACTTACATTAAGACAAATATTTTTTGTATTACAAGTTTTGTCAAATTGTATGTTTAAATATGTAAATGAGGCAATATCTCATTAAATATGCGCTAATTTGCATACATTTCCAGAACCGAAATCTGAACAATGGATAAAAGCCACTTTCAAAATTCTTGTTTTATTTTGTTGACATACTAGAGTCAGAAGTTTTTACAGAGGGGATTTTGGATATCTCTCTTTATCACTCTGTAAATGAGAAAATACTGTCACCAGCCCTAAAAATTCAAGTTGGTCGTGTTTTTAGGAGTAAAATGTTGTATAAATCAGGCTATGAATGATATATCAACAATCCCCTCTGTAAAAACCTTCAGAATATAGAAAGGGATCAAACTGGAAGGTTTGGTGTATGTAAGTGCTGCTGAAGTGGAGATTTCGGGCTCTTATACAACATTTTACTCCTAAAAACACGACGATATTTGAATTTTTAGGGCTGCTAGTATTTTCTCATTTACAGAGTGATAAAGAGAGATATCCAAAATCCCCTCTGTAAAAACTTCTGACTCTAGTATGTCATAGTGATGGGATTGGCAGTTCTTTTGACTGTACTGAATCACTAGAATCAGTTCCTTAAAATGAGTCGTTCCAAAAATTCGTTCACCGAATCACCCCCCCCTCCTCAGACGTTACAGTCGTCGCCCCCCCCCCCCACTCTCTGTAAGGGAGGAAAATCTCCCGCGAATATCTGTACTGTACACTGTACGTCCCCTTTCCTTTTTTTTAATTTTATATTTTTTTATATTTATTTTTATATTACTACACAGTGAACGCGAGTCCTCTGTGCACAGTACATTCACTTAACATGACGCTACACAGCTCTGTGCATGCAGTAGCTACACCAGGCAGTGAGTGACACAGCGCCACATTCAGCACAGTAGGGTGAACCTGAATCACGTCTGCAGCAGCAGTTCTCTGGTGCAGGTTCGCGAAACACCACTGAGTGAGTGAGTAACAGCTTCCCCAGCGGCAGTTCTCTGTGTCTGCAGTAGGTTCGCGAATCATGAGTGAGTGGCAGCGCGAATGTGAATCACCGTGTCAGTACGTTCGCGAACGACACGGACTGAATGGGCGGCCTCAGCCCCCAGTGCATGCACTGAACGAAGCGCACAGAGAGTGAACTGGAGCTCAGTCCCCAGTACAGTGAACCACGCGCACAAAGTGAACTGGAGCTCTCAGCTCCGAGCGTCAGTGAACGCATCACTGAACATGCACCGTTCCCTCGCAACGAGAGTCTCCGCCACCAGATTCGCAGGTGATTCAGTGATTCACAGACCACAGCAGTTCCACTGTCGGCCTGCACGCTCGCTGCTGAGCTCAACTACTGAACTGAGAAAGGAACGAATCAGGTCAGGAAGTGATTCTAGTCAGTACGTTCACTTAAATAATTCATTCCTTCGAACGAATCACTCGCGAACGACACAACACTAGTATGTCAACAAAATAAAACAAGAATTTTGAAAGTGGCTTTTATCCATTGTTCAGATTTCGGTTCTGGAAATGTATGCAAATTAGCGCATATTTAATGAGATATTGCCTCATTTACATATTTAAACATACAATTTGACAAAACTTGTAATACAAAAAATATTTGTCTTAATGTAAGTGATAAACTTGGGAAGTTTCATGGTGATGTCTGTTAGTTAAAAATTTTACCCTATTTTTACCCTAATTCTTTTAGGGTTAGGTGTTTTTTTTTCATATATGCACCCGCCTATTATATGATGTGGATACCCAGGGGTAAGATTGGGCCTCGTCAGCAGGGGGCGCCCTCGATCAATAATGATGGGGGGATCAATAGAAAACAATGGAAGAATTCCACAATAAAGTAGTTCCAGTGAAAACAGTGAATTGTCTTTAATAAAAACCACTGGTGGTTTGTTTTGGTTCTTAAAACCACAAATCAATCTCCTTTATGGATCAAACCTTCAAAATAAAACGCAGAAGCAGTGAAATAGTATAATGTGAAACCTTTAAAGGGATAGTTCAACATTTTGGCAAATTGGCCCATTGCATTTGGAATAATTTTACTCTGAAAGACGTTTTAAAGGGATAGTTCAACATTTTGGCAAATTGGCCCATTGCCATACTAATCCCTATACTCATAGCAGTAGGTTCGTTACCTTTAATTGTTGGTGCAAGCTATTTTTAGAACGGCAGAGCAGAGCCGTGAGCTGCTCAGAGCTACGCTACGGAGGCTCATGGGATTTCTTGGTTTCCCTCATCAAACTCATCAAATACACAATCCAACAACTCCACAACGCTCTGGTGGACAAGTTGTGACCTGCACATTCACCACACTATGAGATAATAACAGAACGTTACCAGACAGAGTTGTTTTAGAGGGAAATTCATGCAAAACCACTGATTCACGTTGCCTTCAGGGACAGTTTTTCATCAAGCAGTCTCTGTATTTCCCTCTAAAACAACTCTGTGTGGTAACGTTGTGTTATTATCTCATAGCGTGGTGAATGTGCAGGTCACAACTTGTCCACCAGAGCGTTGTGGAGTTGTTGGATTGTGTATTTGATGAGTTTGATGAGGGAAACCAAGAAATCCCATGAGCCTCCATAGCGTAGCTCTAAGCAGCTCACGGCTCTGCTCCGCCGTTCTAAAAACAGCTTGTACCTACAATTAAAAGTAACTAACCTACTATACTGTAGGGATTATGGCAATGGGCCAATTTGCCAAAATGTTACCACAACTATCCCGTTAAAACGTCTTTCAGAGTAAAATTATTCCAAATGCATGGAAATATTTCCTGAATCCAACTCCCCCTCATTTAATTATGTTTAACTTTTAACTCTCATCATTAAATTTGAGGCCGGCTGAATGAAAACCACTCAGGACGGGAGGCGAAGTGTCTGCAGATGGATCACACAGCTGATCCTCTCAGACGCCGTAACGATGATACATGACAGACAGAGGCTGAGGAAGGAGACGTAAGAGCTGATGAAGAGGAGGAAGAGGAGGCCGATGTGTATTACTCCTCTCGCTCTCTCTCAGAGGTGAACTGCAGCCGTTCATCCTGAGACTCTGATGGTTTTTTGATAAATTTTTGCAGCTCGGTTTTGTCGTCAGCGAGGGGGAACGACGACGAGCAACTGTCTGAGCGGATGAGGAGGAAAAAGAAGAGTGTAATTACTGCGAGCAAGGTCTCGGCTGAAAACTGTCCTCATTAAACACAGAGACAGGGGGGAGGAGGAGGAGGAGGAAGAAGAAGAGGAGAATATATTCTGAATATTTGGTTGTACGGAGGCCAAAGCTGAAGGAAGAAGGGATTGAAGTGTTTACTCTAAAGTTCATCTCTGGGTTTAGTCCTGACTGTTCTGGGTTTACGATACGAACGAATGACCTTATTAATCCCCAAAGGGAAATTAATTTGTCTGGCAGCTCATCTACCATCCGCAGAGAAGAATTAAAAAGCCTGATGGCTGAAGGGAACAAAGGATCTTCTCCATCTCTTCTCCACCTCTTCTCCATCCTGCATTCAAGAGACGCAGGACAATTCTTGTCTCGTTAATCCTGGGTTTAAACCCAACAGTCCTGGGTTTAGTTCAGATAGTCCTGGGTTTAGCCCTGAGTTTAATCTTAACAGTCCTGCATTTCGCTCAAATAGTCCAAAGTTCGGTCCTGAAAAATTTTGTCCTAAGCTTAGCTATGATAAGTTTAGTCTTGATAGTCTTGGGTTTGGTTTAGATAATCCTGGGTTTAGCTCTAATAGTTCAAAGTTTAGTCCTGGTTTTAGTCTTGATATTTCTGGGTTTAGGCCCGAGTTTAGTCTTAATAATTTTGGGGTTAGTGCGAATAATACAAAGTTTAGTCTTGTTATAGCCCTGGGTTTAGTCTTGATATTTCTTGGGTTTAGCCCTAGTTTTAGTCCTGATATTCTTGGGTTTAGCCCTAGTTTTAGTCCTGATATTCCTGGGTTTAGCCCTAGTTTTAGTCCTGATATTCCTGGGTTTAGCCCTAGTTTTAGTCCTGATATTCTTGGGTTTAGCCCTAGTTTTAGTCCTGATATTCTTGGGTTTAGCCCTAGTTTTAGTCCTGATATTCCTGGGTTTAGCCCTAGTTTTAGTCCTGATATTCTTGGGTTTAGCCCTAGTTTTAGTCCTGATATTCTTGGGTTTAGCCCTAGTTTTAGTCTTGGGTTTTGTCCCATTATTGCTGGGTTTAGTCCAGGTTTAGTCCTGGGTTTAGTCCTGAGTTTAGTCCCGATATTGCTGGGTTTAGTCCAGAGTTTAGTCCCGATATTGTTGGGTTTAGTCCTGAAATTCCTGGGTTTAGTCCTGGTATTCCTGGGTTTAAACCAGGTTTAGTCCTGAGTTTAGTCCTGATATTTCCTCAGAGGACGGCACTGACCTGGGGGGGAGCGGTCCACACAGAGCAGCACAGCAGTTGGTCAGGATGTTCCCGTAGCTGTAGGGGTTGTAGTTGTCTTTACTTCGCTTCGTGGACCACGATCCTTTGATCTGGACCAGAACCAGACCGGGACAGAAGCACAGAGAAGAAGAACGTTGGTCCAGTTAATAAACACAAACATCATGAAAAGGTTTTTTTTACTTACTAGCAGTTTATTGGAGCTCGTTCTATACTCACGTCTTCGTTGGTGGTCTGGTTGGAGCTGATCAGGTAGGTGTGGAAGCCCGACAGGCCGACGATCGACCAGACGGAGAAGAAACAAACCACGACCTCCAGGACGGTGGAGAACAGAGTCAAGGACAAGACGCCGTGTTTGGACAAAGTCATCGAACATCGGTATGACGCTCAAACACAAAACCGAATGATCACATAGAGGTTCGATCAGACCAAACGTCCAAAAGTTCTTGTAGCTGTTGTCCAAAAACAACCGGAGCCGACATTTATCCTCGTCTTTAATTAAAGCCTCCCTGCCGACAGATTTGTAACGTCGACTGTGCGCTAGACATTTTGTAAGTTTCCTGTTTTGTTCTTTTAATCCCTAATGCACAAATGAATCATCCAAGAGCAGAACATCATTATTTGTGCCGGTAAATTAGTCAAGAATTTGATTCACCAACTTGTGTGAACAAATTGTCCATGACACCTGTATGAACTCCAATATGTGCAGAGTGTGAAGATGGGGGAAAAAAAATAAAATGGAAAAACTTTATTTAACAGGTTTGACATTTTCCAAAGTCATAAAGTAACTGCTCATTATATTTGAGTTTTTAAGAAAATGAAGATGAAATTATGTCGTAGGCCGGTGAAAAATAGTTTATGAACTGTTGCCAAGGACTTTCTGGGAAATATCGTAGTAACGAGCCAAACAGAAGCTCATTTTTTTGGAGATTAAAGGGCAAAGTTTCCAGGAATAATGTAGGACCTGTGAAATAAAGAGCTGCTTTTAACTAAAGTGCGAAAAAAAATTGAAAATAGTAGAGACAGAGCAGAGAGAGGAGGCTGGTGGAGCTGGATGTGTGTGACACTGCTAAAGTTTGACCTTGGCAATGCATCATGGGGCGTATTGAACTGTAGTTGGTGTTGGAGTTATTGATTTATCAGAAGGGCACCCACACACACACCCCCCCACACACACACACACACACACACACACACACACGGTTAACCTACAGAGACAGAGGAGGCTATGGGAGGTAATTAGTGCCTGCTTTTGATTTTCTGTGTCAGCTGTGAAAACAGTGTGTGAGCACCATGAACTTCAGCTGGACTCAGACCCACACAGTTCAATTCAAGACTCTCACGGCATTTTTCTCCAAATCTGAATCTGATTATTTTATAATAACATCACAGGATGAATTTATTAACATTTATGAGTTTTTGATTACCATCATTCACTAATCAGAACACATATAGTTTAATGGACACATGGATTACCAAATAATTCTTAGTTAATACAATAATTTGATATGTTTTTGTTTTCTTTAACTTCATGTGATATATAACTGTAATATATTCTGAGTGGACATAAACGTTTTCTCTAGACTGCAGATATAAATTGTCTAAACCATCCAGACGACCAGTAATCACTTTAATCAGGTTATCAATTAAAAAATCTAAGTTACTTTTTGATCAGTGACTTTCAGTGTAGTTGAACTGTAAAAAAAAATGTGTGACGTTATATTGAGATGAAACCACATGCAGTGTTTTAAGTGCACGGTGTATAGATTATTTGATAGTAGGCTAAACTGTAAAAGGATATCTGGCTGGACTGTCTTTGAGCGCGCTCAGGAAACCCGTCCGGTTTGATCCTGCAGAGAAGAAAAAACAAGAAGTCAGTTAGTTTGTGATGTTTAGCATGAACTCTGTCCTCAGTCTGTTTTTATTTACTACATCCAAGCTACAAATCAATCATGTAGTAATCATGTGTAGACACAGTATTGATGTCATTATGTGGATGACTGCACACGGCTGTCCTTCACTGGTTTCCTCTCGTCATGTTTTTAAAGCTGTGAATGGTCAGAAGTTCAGCATTTCACCTTTAGCATCTTATAAAGGCGATATGCTAAAGTTTTGCCGGGAACGAGTAGCATGCTAGCTCATTTACATGTTACGGGGTGTTCCCACCAAACGCGATGACGCTTCATCGCGCGTCGAGATTACATGTAAAGTCAATGCAAACACGCGATTAGTCGCGTCATCGCGCCGGGCGATGCGATGGACGCGATAGCGCGGCGCGATGGACGCGTTGGCCGCGAAAAATCGCCTCCATCGCGTCGCCCGGCGCGATGACGCTTCATCGCTCGAGTTCAAATAATTGAACTTTTGCGGCGAATTCGCGTGAAGACGCGCCGCGACAGCCTATCAGCTTTGAGATCGTCACCGACGTGCTGACGTACGGACGTACTGGTGTTCCCTTGGCAGCTTAGTCAGAGCGAGTCTATTGACAATATTAGAAGTTTTCTGGTTTAGTTTAGTTTATTATTCAGATCCCCATTAGCTGCAGCAAAGCCACAGCTCTTCACTGTTGCTTTTCCGGTGCTGTTACAAACGTTTCTGATTTGGAGATTCGGACCTGAAAGCCCGTTATCACTGCTGTTTTCAACCAGCGGGCGCTGCGAGCCGGCCGCCCCGTCCCAAAGCACTCAACAGGCGGTCAGTCACACAGTAGTTCACGGAGCCGTCTCCTCCTCCTCCTGCAGCCAGACCCACACCGCTGTTCCTCTCCCATCTACAGGGACAGGAACAGTGCAGCGCCTCGTCGCGCGACGCGATGCCGCGACGAGGCGTTTTTTGCATATTGAACCAGCGTCAAAACTGGAGCGTCTAGCGCGACGCGATTTCATTTGACGCGCGATTCAATCGCGTTCATCGCGTTTGGTGGGAACACCCCGTTACAGTTTTCTACAATAATTAGCATCAGATTAGTTGTTAGCTTTTAACTATTAGCCTATAAGCATAATGACATGCTACTGCGTTAATCATTTCAATGTTAGAACTAAACATTTTGCGTTATGAAGTCAAAACAACATATTAGCATCAATGCGCTAGCAGCATTTAAGGTTTAGCTTTTGTTTGAATGGATCATGTAACATGCTACAGTTTAGGATTAGCATGCTATCTTAATATAGCATAAGCTGTCTTAGGTATTAATTACAGTTCTTCAAGTTTCTTTTTCAGTTTCTTCATTTGAACTGGCTACAAATTTCAGTTGAAATGTTTTTATCTAAACTAAAGAAAGAACAAAAACTAGAAAATACGACTGATGAAGAGTCTCTAATCAGTTGGTGTTAATGAGTGTGTCAGTGGTTTGTGATTGAGATCTGACTGGACTTTAACAATACTCATGAAAACAAGTCCACAGATCTCCAAACACTGTTCTCAGTGGCTTTAGAGGAAAAGACCAGCAGGTCTCCAACACCATCAGGGATCCTCCTGAGGATCATTAATATCCACGGGGAGTTTCAGGTTCTTCGTCCTGAACCAGCTTCAGTCCAGACCGTTCAGTCTCGGCCTCTCAGGCCTGATCGGCGCTGCAGAAAAACTCCCCACAACAAGCGTAAACACCAGCAGCAGCACGAGATCCAGTAATGAGCCACAGTCGTCAGTACACAGATATTTACTGATCTCTAAATTTACATCGTGCAGATCAAAGTCACGACACTCTGCTGGATCTTTTTATAGCTCTGCTGCTAAAAACAGAAAACAAGCAGCGTAGTGTTCAGAGGAAGACACGGGTTTATCTCAGACAGTCGGCCGGTTGTTGAGAGTCTGAATGTGAAGCAGCCGGAGGAGGACGAGGTTTTCCTGACAGCTTGGACCTGCAGGGCAGGAAAACAACATCAGCCGCCTCAACACGGAGATTCAGGTCAACGAGAGTGATGGGGCCGATCAGCAGGAGGCTGAAGGTCCACTAATGTAAAGCTAATGAGGCTTTAGCCCATCTTCCTGCTGGTTTCAGTACCTATGAGACACTCTTCAGTCAAATGTCTAGTCTGTTGTAGTACAGATATGTCTGAACCCAAAGCCCAAGACAAATCCAAGATAAAATACCAGTGAGATGAGACAAGTAAAAAAAATATGGGACGAGTTATGTTAATAAATGAAGACAAGTTTGAGTTCAAACTTTTCCTGAGAAGTGTAGAGTCAAAACATCAATGAGTCAAGATCGAGATGAAACATCACTGAGGCCGAGACAAGTCCTGGTTAAAATACCAGTGAGACGAGACAAACTAAAACAGACATGAGTCCTAGTTAAAACACCAAACCAGTCTGACCCATCGGACAAAGAGCAGCAGCTCTGATCGATCAGGAAACAGCAGCATCAGTGTCTTAGCTCACCTTCCAGCTGGTTTCAGTTTCTATCAAGTTTCTATGAAAAACTTTCCATCCTTATGTCTAGTTGGGGTTTTTTATAAATTGTAAATTAGTGCTGACAAGTCTAATCCAAAAGTCCAAGACAAGTCCAAGATGAAAAACCAGTGAGACGAGAGGAGTCAAAAAAATATGGGACAAGTTAAACATCAATGAAACCAAGACAAGTTTGAGTTGAAACTTTCAATAAGTTTGAGATGAAATCGAGTCAAAGCACCAAAAAGCCCCCAGACAAGTCCCAGTGAGTGACAACACCAGTGAGACAATACAAACTAAAACAAACATGAGACTGAGATACATAAAAAACCAATCGTTGGGGAGCTCGGTGGTCGGAGTACATCCCACGTTGGTATCGTCCCAAACAGTGATCGCCGGTTGCCTCAAAAACATCTTTTAAAAACCAACACCAGTCCTTGTGTTTAACCGGTCTGGTCCATCAGGCTCCGTACGAAGAGCAGCGGCTCTGATCGATCAGGAAACAGCAGCATCAGCGTCTCTGTGACAGCCTGTCAATCACAGGACGATCGATGGCCGAGCCTCCGTCCGCTCCGTCCATTAAACTGATGAGAAGCTGCTGCAGCTCAAACCAACTCAGACTCAGTTCAGCTTCACAACCTCTATCTATCCGTGGGCTGGGCTTTTCAAAATAAAAGTTTGAGTCGTCGGTTTGAGCTCAACAGTTTGTGATCAGAGACTAGGGATGGGAATTGATAAGATTTTTACGATTCCAATTCCATTTTCGATTCTGCTTAACGATTTGGTTCTTTATCGATTCTCTTATCGATTCTCATTTGGAAAAAAAAAGGACAACAAACTTTGTTCACGTTTGTACTAGGGCTGCCCCCAAATAGTCGACCAAGCATTATCGACCAAAAAGTCATTAGTCGACCTAAATTTCAACATTTGAAGGCGTGGCTTGTCAAAATTAAGTCAAAATCAATATGACTGAACCATGTGAAAGGTTGAAGGGCTTTTAATTTGAAGGGCCACATACAGGAAGTCGTGACACCCACTCGCTGTCAGTTTTTTTTTTTTTCTCTACACGGCAGGTCCCTGCGGCTGCGATATCGCTTATCGTTTTGAGCAACTTGCCAACTTTTCCGATGTTGTTACGTGTCTGGTTTGGAGACTCAGAAAAAAAAAAAAAAAGGAGTGGAATTGATAAGGGAATCGTTTGCAAAATTGGCAAATGATTCCAAGGAATTGAAACACTGGGAACCGATTCTCAACAAGAATCGGTTTTCGATTCCCATCCCTATCAGAGACTAGAGCGTCGATGATGAGTCAACAGGGAGGTAATTATCATCTCCAGTCATTAAATGTTTATGTGCTTTATAAATGATAAATGTGGACTCAGTCGTCGCCGCTCAATGTTTAATCAGCCTGGGAAAAAATAAACAAGTGTCTGATTCATGTCTGCAGATCGAAAATGTCATGGTGTGGCATCATTACGCCCGAGCTCTGCTCTTTACAATGATCTGCTCCCACACGTTTGGTAAATAATATTACACAGAAGAGCTGCGACCTTTTCTATGAGTCACCTGTGGCCCTGAGAAATGACCTTTAGTTATATCTGTTGTTACTGATTTGGCTCCACCTGCAGCCGTGAGGTCATCGTTTGGCTCCTTATCCAAAGTTTGAGTTTGTCTTTTAGATGTTTTCTGTTGTAAAATGTTGGAGGCACCTGCTGCGTTATCCTTCCTCTGAACTTTAAAAGCTGAAGGATCGGACACGACCGATGTTGTGTGTGTGTGGTTCGACATTATTAAAAGAACCAGAGCAGCAGCTGAAGAGTCGGAGGTGTTTTCAAATAAAGAAATCAATAAGTGAATCACGGCAGAGAGCGTCGGCGTGTTACTCACGGAGGATGACGTGTGTGACGACGAAGGCGAAGATGAAGAGGGTGAGGAAGGAGAGCGAGACGATGAACAGGTAGAAGAAGCGGTAGTTCCTCCGGCCGACGCAGTTCCCCACCCAGGGACAGTGATGGTCGAAACGCTCTGAGGAGGAGGAGGGACAGGGAAGAGTCTTTAGAGACATGAAACCAACTTCAAACACGGTCTGTCTGATGTCTGATGGAGCCTGGGAGGCCAAACCCAGGGAGGAAGACGCCCACAGGGAGACGTTTCACTTCCTGCCTCTGTGAACACACCAGGGTTCAGTGTTTCTGAACGAGGCTCAGCTGCAGTCGGCCATGTGTCACTGATCAGACAGACAGACAGACAGACAGACAGACAGACAGACAGACAGACAGACAGACAGACAGACAGACAGACAGACAGACAGACAGACAGACAGACGTGTTGAGTTGTGTCTCCACTGACCCACACAGTTGTCACACAGGCTGCAGTGCGACGCTCGCGGCGGCCTGAAGATCTTACAGGTGAAGCAGTATTTGAGTTTGACCGTCTGTCCGTTGATCAGGACCTCCCTGGTCCGAGGAGGAGGTCTGGAGCAGCCGGAGGAGTCTGAGGGACGGACAGACAGACAGACAGACAGACAGACAGACAGACAGACAGACAGACAGACAGACAGACAGACAGACAGACAGACAGACAGACAGACAGACAGACAGACAGACAGACAGACAGACAGACAGACAGACAGACAGACAGGGTAAATAACAACAATCATAATCCTAAGAAGAACCAGCTGATAAACCTCTAAAAACGTGCGGGTAAGTTAATTAGCGATCGTCTTTTCTCCCGGGATGACGACGGAGGTTGGCCGGCTGACGAGCTCTCCGGACGGGGTGGTGTCTCTGTGACGAGCCGTTGATCTGCTCCACCGGTGGAGCTTCACGTCTCCGAAAACGTCTAAACAGCCGTCATTTGGATAAACCGACCGCACATTGGGGATCTAAACAGTTACTTTCTCGCATGAAAAAATATTAAAACTTAAAGCAGAAGTAAGCGATCCGGTCGTTGTCAGCAGATGGAGTTAGCAGTCCCCGCCCTCGTCCCTACGTCACCACATTCACACACATCCCTTGGCTGCACACACGGAGAGGACCGCCACTTTATGCCGTTCTCTCTCCTCATTGGATAAAGGCTGTAGGATACAAGGAAAGTTTTCTCCTCGGCTCAGAGCAGAGCAGAGTGACTGACAGACCCGTGTTTCAGACCAAACACTCTATAGAAGTGATTGCTGTCGGAAGATATAACTATTTAAGACTTATATTAACACAAAAATTCCGCTTACTTCTGCTTTAACAAAGTGACGTAATAACAGCGCTACAGTGAGAAATAAAACAGCTGCCGGTTGCCGCGAGATGCATTCTGGGAAACCTGTCATACCCCTCGGTTTGAAGTGCGCCTCTGAAAAATCTCAGTTTGAAGGGCCAGATAGCCCTACCACTTCCCCCTAACCCTCGTCTGAACCAGAATCGGGACACCACCACTTCACGTGAACGTGCAAAACAAAGGGATAGGGCCAAGGGCTAAGGGGGGAATTGGAATTCACCCTTTATGTCTGTCTGTGCACCTCTTCCTGTCTCTTTGCATTTTTTTGTGTCTCTTTGTGTCCTCAGTCATCTTTTTCTGTCTCTTTACATCTCCATGTGTCTCTTCTTGTGTCCTTTTCTGTCTTTTATCATCTCTATGTGTCTCTTTATGTCTCACTGTGTCTCGTTGCATCTCCTCTGTGCAATCCTAACACTTTGAAAAACAATCCTGTCTTCATCGTCAGACAGGAAGTGAGGATGTTGTGTGAAGGTGTGCGTCACTGAATCGCTTCCTGACCAACGACTGGGAACAAACGTCTCTCTCTGTCTCTGTCTCTGTCTGTCTGTCTGTCTGTCTGTCTGTCTGTCTGTCTGTCCTCCCCCTCACGTCTCACTCTGACACTCAGCCTCTGTCCCGCTGAGACAAACCCAGACACAGATGTCCGACCGTGCCCCAATGTTTGGTCGCCGTCCGCCGGCTCTGTGGTGACTGACAGCTGCACAGATTCTGTAAAAAACGCCGCGGTGAAGTAAATATATAAACAAACAAACAAACAAAATATAATGAGAGGTTTCCATAAATAGCTCCGAGCGCTGAGACGGTGACGGCTCAGTTTCTGTGGAAACCGACTGATTCGCCAAGACGCATTTCTGACAGAGCGACTGAAGAGATGACATGTGACTGCACACACACACACACACACACACTGCAACACACACACACGCTGACTGGAGGAGGTGGTGAGTGGCCTCCTGCAGTGACTCATGTGTCATTAGTGAGCAGATTATTCTGCAGCTGATTTACAGTTTTTCTCTCCTGTGATGATGAGAGCCAGTCAGACCTGGACGGACGAGGACGAGGACGAGGACGAGGACGGGGAGACGTCACGGCCGATTAAAGGTGACGCCAGAGACAAACCAAACGGCCCGAAGCTCTGGAGCTAAAACCAGAGTGAAGAGCGTCAAGCGTCATGATTCAGCCGCTGCTTAAAATTAACGAGTTTTGTTTCTCAGAGGAACTTTTGATCAGATTCAAACTTTCGAGACGAAAAACATCTGGAGACACAACGACATCACGTCCAGCCGGCTTTCAGATCTCATGGTTGTGGTTGTGTGTTTGTGTGTTTGTGTGTGTGTTTGTGTTGCCGTTGGTTACCGATCTGCCTCTCCACGTCGGCGGCCTCGTCCGGCGTGGCCCGGGGCAGGACGCCGGGGTCGCTGAAGCTCGCCCTGAACAGCATCCCCATGACGAAGACGAAGAGGACGCCGCCGACCACGGGGATGGCCGGGGTCAGGTTGGACGCCAGGAAGGGACAGCTGCAGAAACATAAAACACAGAGGGGGCAATTAAAACAAACTGAGGACTCTCAGCCAATCAGAGCAGAGCTGTGGTGTTTTCTGAACTTGTTGTTTTCTGCCTGAGACAGACGTCCTCTGTTACCCATGATGCATCAGCAGCTTTTTTTTTTTGATTTGAGGGTGTGATTATTGATCCTTCTTTTATCTTTAATCCTGATAAATGAATAAATGAAGGGAAACAGACACTGACTGAGTTTCTCTTTAAAGGGATAGTTCACCCAAAATTGAAATTTCACTCATTATCTCCTCCCCCTCATGTGGACTAAGGGCTGGGAGAAGTTTCAGAGTCCTCCGTGGCTTCTCTGAGTTACAGGGGGTCTCGGCGTAGCAGTGCATGTCCATATAACGGTTGCAAATGGATACCAACTGTCTTCGTAACAAAAAGACACACCAAAAAACATCCAAATACCTCCATGCTGCTCGTATGTAATGTCCGTCTTGTATTGAAGCCCCGAAATGCGAAATTGTCCCGAAAAATATTAAATAAGTCTGTATTTCAAGCTTGTTTGTAGCGGAAGCTTCTCGAAGCTCCTCTTCCCGGTTCGTCAAATTTGGACAAACTGGGAAGAGGAGCTTCCGCATGGAGGTATTTGGATGTTTTTTGGTGTGTCTTTTTGTTATGAAGACAGTTGGTATCCATTTACAACCGTTATATGGACATGCACTGCTACGCCGAGACCCCCTGTAACTCAGAGAAGCCACGGAGGACTCTGAAACTTCTCCCAGCCCTTATTAGTCGACATGAGGGTGAGTAGATAATGAGTGAAATTTCAATTTTGGGTGAACTATCCCTTTAACCTGATGTCAGTGAACGCCTCTCCTCTCCTGACGGTGCGTTTGTGTGTCTCTGTTTTTACTTGAGTCACAGTGAAGATGTTTTTTAAAAAGCCTGAAGCTGTGGTGACGACTCAGATCATTAACTCTGGTGTTTTTTATAGATTCTGGTGAATTAAAGAGCTGAACTATAATAAACACTTCACTCTGTGTTCACTGAGACTCCAGGAATCAAAATCAAAGAGAGTATTGTTGTGAACCAGAGCGACACAACTGACACGTCGACGTGTGTCTGCTCACATGGCTGCGTTAAAATGACTGATTATTGTTATCGTTCCCTCAACTGAAGAAACCTGAGTAAATAAAAAGAGGAAATTAAACTGTTTAGTTCAGGTGAGACAACAGATTCGGTCTCTAAGAGGATCAGCGCAGAAACAAAAATATAGAGATTAGAGGAGATTTGAAAGATGCTCAAATGTCTGTGACAAATAAATCTCTGAAAACAACCACAAAGAAAAAAACAGAGGGACACAAATCTGGGACAAAGACACAAAATGACAAGAAGACAAAACAATCACAGATTCAGCCTGACAACCAGACCGTGGAGAGCTACGACAGAAACATGCAAAATGACAACAAACCCAACCCCAGACAAACCAAACCAACCAAAACAATACCAACCCAACCAAAACCAAACCAACCCAAAACCAACTCAACCCAACCCAACACCAAAACCAAACCAAACCAACCCAACCCAACCCAACCCAACCCAACCGAAGCCATCACAAACCAACCCAAACAAAGCCAACCAAAACCATCCCAAACAAAGCCAACCAAAACCATCCCAACCAATACCAAACCAAACCAACCCAACCTAAGCCATCACAAACCAAGCCAACCAAAACAATCCCAAACCAAAACAAACCAAATGATACCAAACCAAACCACAGGATCTCCACCTTCAAAGTTTTTTAACATTTCAGATTAATTAAAGTTTGACTCACTCGAAGGTGAAGAAGAGACCGCTGGTGAGCAGGATGAGGACCAGGGTCAGGTAGAATCCAAACCAAACCAAACCAAACCAAACCAAACCAAACCAAACCCAACCCAAACCAACCGAAGCCATAACAAACCAAACCAAACTAACCCAAACCAAACCAACCAAAACCATCCCACACCAAAACAAGCCAAACGATACCAAACCAAACCAATGACAAAGGCACAAAAACATGCTAAATGACGACAAAGGAACCTAAAACAATGAAACAGATACATGATCAAAAAAGCACAAAACTACGAGAAACATGCAAAATCACCACCACACCAAACCAAACAATGAACAAAACAAAATAACAGAAAAACATTTATCTTTCACTCTGAGGTTTTTGCTCCTGAGTTGAATCTTTAGGATGTTTGAAGGTAAAATGATCAGATATTTGTTTCTGTTTGTGTCACCTCCTCAACACTGATCACTTTGATCTTCTGTTCAGTTTCTAACTAGGCTTAGTTTTTCTTTTTTTGACCTCAGGGGCTCCACCTGAGGTCAAAGGTCAGCAGCACCTTCAAAGTTCTTTAACATTTCAGATTAATTAAAGTTTGACTCACTCGAAGGTGAAGAAGAGACCGCTGGTGAGCAGGATCAGGACCAGGGTCAAGTAAAATCCAACCCAAACCAAACCAACCGAAGCCATAACAAACCAACCCAAAACCACCCCAAACCAAACTAACCCAACCACAACCAAACCAACCAAACCCAAACCAAACCAATCAAAACCATCCCACACCAAAACAAGCCAAACCATACCAAACCAAACCAATGACAAAGGCACAAAAACATGCAAAATGACAACAAAGGAACCTAAAACAATGAAACAGAGACATAAGAGAAACATGCAAAATCACGACCAAACCAAACCCAAACGATGAAAGAGACCAAAACGCAGAAAAATTATGACAAAGCATGCAACAAAACAACAAAAAGATCCACAACATGGAGGCAAAGAAAAACAAAATAACAGACACAACATTTATCCTCTGTTGAATCTTCAGGATGTTTTATTGTTTTCTATGTGTCATCTCCTCAACACGTCTCACTTTGTTCAGATCTTTTCTTCAGTTTCTAACTAGGCGGAGTTTTTATTTTGACCTCAGTGGCTCCACCTGAGGTCAAAGGTCAGCAGCACCTTCAAAGTTTTTTTGTATTTAATTAAAGTTTGACTCACTCGAAGGTGAAGAAGAGGCCGCTGGTGAGCAGGATGAGGACCAGGGTCAAGTAAAATCCAACCCAAACCAAACCAACCGAAGCCATAACAAACCAACCCAAAACCATCCCACACCAAGACGATACCAAACCAAACCAATGACAAAGGCACAAAAACATGCTAAATGACGACAAAGGAACCTAAAACAATGAAACAGAGACATGAGAGAAACATGCAAAATCACAACCCAACCCAACCCAACCAAACAATGAAAAGGAGACCCAAAATGCAGAAAAATTACGACAAAGAGATGCAACAAAACAACAAAAAGATCCACAACATGGAGGCAAAGAAAAACAAAATAAGCAGACACAACATTTATCTTCAGGATGTTTTATTGTTTCTATGTGTCACTTCAACACCTTTTCTCTAGTTTCTAACTAGGCTTAGTTTTTCTTTTTTTGACCTCAGGAGCTCCACCTGAGGTCAAAGGTCAAAGCACCTTCAAAGTTCTTTAACATTTCAGATGAATTAAAGTTTGACTCACTCGAAGGTGAAGAAGAGGCCGCTGGTGAGCAGGATCAGGACCAGGGTCAGGTAGAATCCAATCCAAACCAAACCAAACCAAACCAAATCAAACCAAGTCAAACGATACCAACCCAACCCAATCCAATCCAATCCAATCCAATCCAACCTAAACCAAACCCAACCTAAGCCATAACAAACCCACCCAACCAAAACCATCCCAAACCAAACCAAACCAAGCCAAACAATAACAAACCAATGATAAAGGAACCTAAAACAATGAAACAGAGACATAAGACAATGATCAAAAAAGCACACAACTACAAGAAACACGCAAAATCACAACCAAACCAAACCAAACCAAACAAAATGCTGAAAAATTACGGCAAAGAGATGCAACAAAACAAAACGACTGTCACTGAGGTTTTTGCTCCTGAGTTGAAGCCTCAGGATGTTTGAAGGTACGATCATCAGAATTTATTGTTTCTGTTTGTGTCACCTCAACACTGATCACTTTGTTCACATCTTCTCTTCAGTTTCTAACTAGGCTGAGTTTTTCCTTTTGAGGTCAAAGGTCAGCAGCACCTTCAAAGTTTTTATTTTTTTATTTTTTAACATTTCAGATGAATTAAAGTTTTGACTCACTCGAAGGTGAAGAAGAGGCCGCTGGTGAGCAGGATGAGGACCAGGGTCAGGTAGAATCCAAAACCAAACCAAACCAAACCAAACCAACCAAAACCATCCCACACCAAAACAAGCCAAACGATACCAAACCAAACCAAACCAAACCAATGACAACGGTACAAAAACATGCTAAATGACCTAAGGAACCTAAAACAATGAAATAGAGACATAAGACAATGATCAAAAAAGCACAAAACTACAAGAAACATGCAAAATCACAACCAAACCAAACCAAACCAAACAATGAAAAGGAGACCAAAATGCAGAAAAAATACGACAAAGAGATGCAACAAAACAACAAAAAGATCCACAACATGGAGGCAAAGAAAAACAAAATAACAGACACAACATTTATTTATCTTTCACTCTGAGGTTTTTGCTCCTGAGTTGAATCTTCAGGATGTTTTATTGTTTCTATGTGTCCCCTCAACATTTTGTTTTCTAACTAGGCTTAGTTTTTATTTTGACCCCAGAGCTCCACCTGGCTGAGGTCAAAGGTCAAAGCACCTTCAAAGTTTTTTTTTGTATTTAATTAATAAAGTTTGACTCACTCGAAGGTGAAGAAGAGGCCGCTGGTGAGCAGGATGAGGACCAGGGTCAGGTAGAAGACCCCGGTCTGTCTCGCCATCATGATGCGGCCGTTGCAGTAGAACCGGTTCCTCCCCGGGAACACCTGCCACTTCCTGCGGGGGTTGCGGCTCCTCTGGCCGGGGCAGGAGGAGGTGGTGGTGGTGGGCTGTTCTGCTGCTGCTGCTGCTGCTCCTTCAGCGGCAGCAGCAGCGTTTTTGGCCGCCGGATTCGAGCTGCTGCCGCTGCTGCTGCGGGTACAGATCTGGTTGTACTGGTGGTGCTGCTGCTGGTCCAGAGCCGCATGGTGGAGCTGAGACATGTGTCCTCCTCTCAGGTGAGCGAATTAAGCAGCAGGTAAATAAATAAATACAGATGGAAAGATTTTAACACAATCAAGAGGTGTGATGATGCGCTTTGCCGGTGCGTTCAGGCTCTCCAAAACGCTCAACAGTCAACCTCCAACAACGTGAATCCTGATCGGCTCTGGTTTTTCTTTTCCTCTCAGGAGCCAGAGCAGCAGGAACCCCCGCATCTTTTTAATCCACAGATCTCCGGCTTTTATTTTTTTTGCAATAATAATAATAATAATTCAAAAACAAACATTATTAGGCTAACTCGTGGTCTGATTGATGCACGCGCTCTGGATCCAAAATCCAAAGATTATTAAAAAAAAAAAAAAAAAAAAAATACCACAACACCCCCGCCTCGTGCCCATGCAGCGCCCCCCCGCCCCCTCCCTCACATAATCCAGTTTTTTTTTTTTTTTTTTTATGATCCCAGGTTGGTACCGGTTCTAGTGGAAGCGGACTCGAACCGGGTGTGAGCCGGGTCCGGATCGTTGGACAGCGGCGGCGGCGGCGGCGGCGGCTCCGGAGGTTCAGATGGTCTGAGTCGGGGAGGAGGAGGAGGAGGAGGAGGAGGAGGACGTGAGGAGCATCCCGATCCTCCGCAGAGCTGCTGGAGCTCCGACTCACAGATCCTCCACCGACGAAGATGAGTCACTCCGCTGAGGGGAAAAAATAAAATAAAATAAAGAACGAGTTCCTAGAAAGATTTTTAAATCGGAGAAACTCTGTTTATAGTGAAGTGTGAGGTCGGTCTGTGTGTTTGAAATACATTAAAAAAATGAAACACTTGACATTAGCCTATATTGAGTTCACTTATTCACATCTAGTGATTAAAGCAGAAGTATGATTGTTTGTGTATACCTAAGTCTTAAAGGGACAACGAGGAGTTTCTATTCGGTTATAAAAAAGTCTCACGTTAATGTGGATGAATCTCCGCTACCCACACTTGTTAATGGGCCCATTTTCGATAAATATATCGTTCTGTCTCTATCTTTATTTTGTTATTATTAGTGGTGGCGGAAATGCTGGTCGAGCCGACCAGCATTTCCTTAATGAGAATAACGCAGCTGAATGGCCGTTTATGGTCGGAACTACGACGGTAACTGAATGTCTTTGAACCCCTGACTTTAATTATTGATGAATGAAAACATGAGTCTGTCTTGCGATGGTCAAAGAATTTTACGGTGCACGCGGAGGCTCATAAATGTAGTGTGAAAACGCTTCGCTTTTCCAAAACTCCTCGTTGTCCCTTTAAATAGTTATATCTTCCGACAGCAATCACTTCTATAGAGTGTTTGGTCTGAAACACGGGTCTGTCAGTCACTCTGCTCTGCTGTAAGCCGAGGAGAAAACTTTCCTTGTATCCTACAAGCTTTATCCAATGAGGAACGAGAACGGCATAAAGGGGCGGTCCTCTCTGTGTGTGCAGCCAAGGGATGCGCGTGAATGTGGTGACGTAGGGACGAGGGCGGGAACTGCTAACTCCATCGGCTGACAGGAAGTTAGCCAAAACGACCGGATCGCTTACTTCTGCTTTAAAGTCACATATACTTTTTTTATTTGATTGTTTTTAAGGATTTGTTTCTGTGTTCCCCAAATTGTGCCGTCCCCATAATATCATTATAAATTAGATCATTAGATTTTTATTATTTTGATGATGTTTTAAATCAGGGGTGTCAAACATGATCCCCGGCGGGATTGGGATGAATTTGCCAAGTGTGAAAATTGCATTAAAGACAGGTTGTTCATAATGCGTTTAGTGAAAGGATAATTCATTAACTGTAAAAATCTTAATAATCATTTTTAGATAACGTGCAAAAAAGTGCAAAATATGTGTTGGTTCCAGTTTAGAAAATGTGAGAATTTGATACTTTTCATCGCCATATGACAATAAACTCAATGTCTTTGTCGGTCAAATAAGCACTTGAATGCATCAACCTAAAGTATAAAAATGAATACTGATAGCTAATGAATTGATTAATTGAGGGAAGTCATTAGCAAATTATTTCATTTACTCGATGCTACTTTACGCTACTTTATTCACTGCAACCCAGAGAGATAAACATCAGAGAAATTGTATATAATTTTGCACATAAAACATGGCAAAAAAGAAGAAAAAAAGTGAATGTTATTTACAAAAAAAAATGTAAGAAACAGAGTGAGACCTCTTCACTGCTTCGTCCACAGAGCCAGACTTTAAGGACCATAAACGATCTTTGGTTCATGATTTAGACTTCGTGATTCTTTCCTGATCAGAGACACGATTTAAAATTGTAAAATAAAAACAAATGAAGTATTTATTTATTTTTATTTAATCTAAATCTTCTTCACCAATGAATCAACACATTAATTTAAACGTGTCTTTTTTGTTTTGTTTTGTTTTTTGTTTTTTGGTTCCTAGCGGCGCTTTGTTTCTACCCGGTGACTTGACGCTGACGGACCGGAGCAACATGACAGCAGCAGCTGAGGGGAACACGGCGCTGAACGTGGGAAAAGGAGCTAAAAGCGATGAGGAAGAAGCCAAAATCCAGATGTTGCAAGGTGAGAGACCAGACAGATGTTGTAACGTGGAGCTCGTGCCAACCGCTGCTGCTGCTGTGACGTTTTTATTTCCAGTTTGACGTCATTTTCTCTCCATCTTCATCATCCTCCTCTTCTTCTGTCCGAGGTCACAACAAAGTCGAGCTGAAACACAAACTCCTCTGAGACATCCCAGAGTTTATTCAGCTTTTATTCAAACTTTAAACTGTGAACACGAGTTTTAATGTCGCTGCGGGATTTAAAAAAACAGATTTAATGTCATTTACAAACCGGAAGTAACGTGACACCAGACAAGGTTAAAAAAACAACAACAATTTAAGATTTTTCTGAGCAACATGAGTTCAATTTAACCCTCAATCTGTTCCCTTCCTCCATCCTTCCTTCTTTCCTTCCTTCCTTTCTACCTTCCTTCTTTCCTCAATCCCTTTTCCCTTCC
Source organism: Trachurus japonicus (assembly GCF_045865225.1). Classification (NCBI taxonomy): domain Eukaryota; kingdom Metazoa; phylum Chordata; class Actinopteri; order Carangiformes; family Carangidae; genus Trachurus; species Trachurus japonicus. The sequence goes on along the minus strand of NC_140930.1, from coordinate 6,170,591 downwards.
TTCTTTCCTTCCCTTCGTCCTTCCTTCTTCTTTTGAGACCTTATCTGTCCCCTATCCCTCCATCTTTCATTCCTTTCCCTTCCTTCTTTCCCTTCTTCCTTCCTTCTTGTTCCTTGAACGAATGAATCTGTTTCTTTCTTTCCTTTTTCCATTCCTTCTTTCCACAATCCCTTTTCCCTCCCTTCCTTTCTTCCTTCTTTTTTGACCCAATCTGTTCCCTCCCTCCTTCTATCTTTCTTCCCTTCGTCCTTACTTCTTCTTCCTTCCTCTTTTGATCCAATTGACCTGATCTGTTCCCTATCCCTCCATCTTTCATTCCTTTCCCTTCTTCCTTCCTTCTTGTTCCTTGAACGAATGAATCTGTTTCTTTCTTTCCTTTTTCCATTCCTTCTTTCCACAATCATTTTCCCTCCCTTCCTTCCTTCCTTCCTTCCTTGAACGGATCTGTTCCCTCCCTCCATCTTTATTTCCTTCCCTTTTCCCTTCCTTCTTTCCACAATCCTTCCCCCCCCCCTTCCTTTCTTCCTTGACCCAATCTGTTCCCTCCCTCCTTCTATCTTTCTTCCTTTTTCCCTTCATCCTTCCTTCCTTGACCCAGGAGGACAACAGGAGGGTTAAGATATATTTTGTAAATGAAAATTGCTTTTTAAAGATGAAATTATTTTGTTTAATTCGGACAAACATAATCAATACATTTGTATCTTTTGCACATTACATTAGTGTTGTTATTGCTGCAAAGTTTTATATTATTCTTTATGATAAAAGCACGTGATTCATAGGAGAGGGCAGTGTGCAATTTATTAATAGTAATTATCAGCTTTAAATGAAGGTTATATCCATGTTGTTTATGCTATTTTGTATTTATTTTAATATCAGTCATAAGAAAAGTTTCCTTTTGGACAATAAAGTTTTCTGATATAATCTAATTTTGACAATGATTATTTTTGCTCTGCCCAACAGTTTGATTTCTGACGTTTTCTAAAAAAAAAAAAAAAAAGCTTCAGATGATAAAACTGTTTGTTTCACAGATTGATTGTGATTAAAAGCTTTTATCTTTGTGTGCAGGTGCAGCGTTCCTCACCACCGTGGCGTCTGCAGGGATGATCGCTGGCTTCGGCTCCACGTTGGCTCTGGCCAAGAAGAAGAGCCCAGGCTGGTTCAGTAAGGTACAGACTCAGAGTAACAATACATTATATATATTATTATATATAAATGATCAATAAATTACATTTTAATTAACACACATCCAACAGTTTATTCTTCTATGTTCTTAAAATAAACAGACCGCACATCAGCGTCCGATGTAGCTGCATCTAATCAATATTTACTCAATATTACTCTGCCAATTATTTTCTCAATTAATTAATATTTATCATTTTAATAATTCTATGGATTGAGTTTCATAAATGTGAGAATTTGCTGCTTTTATTTGTCACACGTCACAAAAAATTGAAATTGGAAATGTCAAACAAAATTATGTAAAGATTTTTAATATTGTTTTGACCAAAAAAAGAAGATAAATAAAAAAATAAATAAAATATTAGTTTTAAATGCTGCATGATATCAAATGGAGGCAACAAATCTAAGGTTTAAATAATAATCACCACTTATTTATTGCCTTAATATAATATTTGCATTATGTGTTTTTAAGCATTTTTAACGCATTTTCCTGTTTCTCCGTCTTCATGTTCCCGTTCAGCTCGTTACTCTGACGACGTGTTTTGCTGTAAAACTTAACAGAGTTGGCTGACGATGAGACGAGCCGTCGCCATGACGACCGCGCTGCTAGTATTACGTCAGCAGCAGGTTGTTTACGTCTGCGGCGGGGGACGTTTATCGGACGATTAAGAGGAGCGTTGGCGTGTCAAGACTGTGAACGAGCTCCTTCACTGAGCTAATGTTGTTATCGACACCGTCACCGCCGCGTGATCTCAGTTTTTCATGTTGTTGTTGTTGTTTTTAAAAACATTTGTAACGTTGTTGTTAGTTTCCTCCGGTGCTGGAGTGTAAAGTCTCTCACAGATGGAACGATTAGAGGCAAAATAAAAATGAATAAACACATAAATAGATGAATAAATAACCCGTCGGACACATTCCTGCCGAGGTCGGTGTGTGTGTGTCGTCCTGTTAACTGGAACTGTTCGGTGATCTGATTAAACATGACGCACACGGACGGATGCCAGCGAGTCGTTTGTATCCGAGATAAACTTAGTGCGGAGCCACAATCCAGATCTTTGTTCGTCGACTCTATTTCTGTCACAGACTCGTCTTTGTCGTCTACGTGGAGCTGGAGCCCCCGGCCCCCGAGGACCGAGCTAAAACTCACAAACTGTGTGAAATCAGATTAAAGGCGCAGGCGGCATGAGGGGGAGTGGGTTTTTTTTATTTTTTTTTATTTTTTTACTGTTTTGTTTTGCTGCCTGTGCCCACACGATGTGGAGAGAGGGTTTAACTTTCTAAGAAATGAGAATGGCTGAGGAATCAATCACAATGTTATCGATAATCGCAGAATGATCAAATGTGATCTTCTTCTTTTTTTTTTTGGTTAAGATAAAATGTGTCACAACATTGTTGGTTACCATCAATTTTTGAGTGAAAATGAAAATGAAAAATAATTATTCACACTAAAATCATAATATCTGCCCATATAATCAGATTTGTTTTTTCCATATTGTGCAGCTTTAATTGACTTTATTTGGCCAAAAGTATGTGGACATAGCTGCTAAAATTAAAGTGATATTATAAAACGCTTTACTTTTAAAGCTGTGGATGTTTTACAATATTCTGTTGAATTCAAATGTATCTAAAAGATTGTTCACAATTTCTGTTGTGACTCGGTTTATGTGTTTTTAAGTATTGGCAACACACAAAACAGTCAAACCAAGTCCACTATCTTGGTTTCATAAGGAGGACGACGAGATGATGTGAAATGTGAATGTGAAAAATCTAAAATTGTAAAATTATGTTAAAGAGAAAATATCAAAAATTGCATAAATTAATTTTAAATATCTATTATAATGTAGAAATTTTGAAAAAAAATCAAGAATAAAGTTGAATTTCGAGTAAAAAAAAGTTGTTAAAATATGAGAATACAGTTTATAGTTGAAGAAATGTTGAAAATTTGTGAAATTAAGTTGAAACATTTTATAAATATAGTGAAATAGAAAATGTAAAAAATGAAAAATTTCAACAATACATGTGAGAAATAGGTTGAGATGGAGCAGGAAACCAGTCCCTTACCAAGTCAGAGGTCACGGACAGAGCTCGTATTCACGGGGACAACTCAACGCGTCTCAGCAGCTTTAACGCTCGGTGTTAAATCATCAGTCTCGGTCACATTCAGCTTGTTGAAGCCGTTTCTGACTCATCTCTGGAATTTAACCTTTGACCTCTGACGCTCGTCTCCGCATCTCGACCTGTTTTCCTTAAAAACAAAAAGTGAATTACGTAAAAAATGTTTTCTGTGTTTCCGCTCCAGATCTTAACGTCATTATCGCTAAGCTGCGAGACGTCATCTTCTCATTATGATTCACCGTCTCTCCATTAAAGCAGAAACAGATAAAAGAAGCTTTTTAGACACCAAACACCTATTTTTAGACTCAGTGTGACTTTCACTTCCTGAGGACGTTTCATCTCTGGAGGTTTACGTCCGACCGACGTCAATAAATCTGTTGAGATAAAAGACTTGTTTTTCTCTTTTTCTTTTTTTTTCTCCTAGAGCTGCAGAGCTTCATGAATTTATGTTTTCAAATGACGACTTATAACACCTCATGATGTTGTATTTTCTCCTTCAGGGCGTCGCTCCGACGGCGGCCGTCCCGGAGAGCGGCGCCTCTCTGGCCCTCAGAGCGCTGGGCTGGGGCTCGCTCTACGCCTGGTGTGGCGTCGGTCTGTTGAGCTTCGCCGTGTGGAAAGTCCTCGGCGTTCACTCAGTACGTATCTACAGAGTTTACATGATACAACATGTAGAAGTGGAAATTATACGTTTGATGTAAAAATGTATGTAAATTTTGAATAATTGAGAATATAAATTTAAAGTGTATTTATAATACTAGGACATACTAGAGACACTGTTAAGATGAAATTGTAAATTTAAGAGTGAAAGCAACATGTGAATTAACCCTCCTGTTGTCCTTCTGGGTCAAATTGACCCAATCTGTTCCCTTCCTCCATCCTTCCTTTCTCTCTTCCTTCTTTCCACAATCCTTTTTCCCTTCCTTCTTTCTTTCTTTCCTTCCTTCGCCTTACCTCTTCTTCCTTCCTCTTTTGATCCAATTGACCTTCCTTCCCTCCCTTTGCCTTACCTCTTCTTCCTTCCTCTTTTGATCCAATTGACCTGATCTGTTCCCTCCCTCCATCCTTCTTTCCTTTCCTTTCCTTCCCTTCCTTCTTTCCTTCCTTCTTCCTTCCTTGAACAAATCTGTTCCCTTCCTCCATCTTTCTTTCCTTTTCCCTTCCTTCTTTCTTTCCTTCCTCCCTTCCTTCATCCTTACTTCTTCCTTCCTTTTTGACCCAATCTGCTCCCTCCCTCCTTCTATCTTTCCTTCCTTTTTCCCCTTCCTTCTTTCCTCCCATCTTTCCCTTTGTCCTTCCTTATTTCTTCCTTCCTTGAACAAATCTGTTCCCTCCCTCCATCTTTCTTCCCTTCTTTCATTTCCCAATCCTTTTCCCCTCCCTTCCTTCCTTCCTTTTTGACCCCATCTGTTCCCTCCCTCCTTCTTTCTTTCCTTCCTTCTTTCCTCCCATCTTTCCCTTTGCCCTTCCTTCCTTTCTTCCTTGACCCAGGAGGACAACATGTGAATTAAGTGGAAATGAAAGAATTCAAGAAAAAAGTTGTAAAATTTCAAGAGTAGAGTTAAGATTAAAAAAAAGAAGTCTTGTTTAAAGTAAAAAGTTAATGTCAGGGCGTCAGTGGCTCAGGTGGTAGAGCGGGTCGTCCAATGATCAGAGGGTTGGCGGTTCGAATCCCGCTCTGTCCCGGTTGCTGCCGTAGTGTCCTTGGGCAAGAGACCTTACCCACCTTGCTCCTGATGGGTCGTGGTTCGCGCCTTGCATGGCAGCTTCCGCCATCAGTGTGTGAATGTGTGTGTGAATGGGTGAATGTGATGTACTGTAAAGCGCTTCGTTCAGGTATAGTAAAAGTGCTATATAAATACAGACCATTTACCATTTACCATTTAATGTAGGCTACTGAAAAGGTTTTGGAATTCAGTTTAAGAACAAAATGGACATATTTGGAATAAAAAGTTGTAAAATTTTAACAATATTTCAAATATTTGTAAATTCATTCATGATAAAGTTGTAAAAAATGTTAAAATTGAAGTTACTGTTGAAATATTTACAGAAAAAATACAGGTAATACTCAGAAAATTAGAATATCGTGAAAAAGTTCATTCATTGAAGCAGTAATTCAGGCAAATGGGGGTCCAACCAAGTACTGAGTACACAAAATGATTATACTTTTCTGATGGCTGACATTTCATTTATTTAAACTCATTTTTCTGTTTATTTCATGTGATATTCAAATTTTTTGAGACTCTGATTTTGGGGTTTTCATAAGCTGTAAGCCATAATAATCAAAATTCTAACAAATAAAAGCTTGAAATATCTTGCAATGCCTGTTATGAGTCTAAATAATATATTTTTAAGTTGAATTACTTAAATGAATGAACTTTTTCACGATATTCTAATTTTCTGAGTATTACCTGTAGATGAAAAGTTTTTAAAATTTAAAGGATTACACTGAAAATTAAAAAAATATATATTAAAAAAACAGGGTAAAACTTTTTGATTTTTTTTTTTATGTTCAGAGAAAAAAGTGCCATTAAAAAAATGTTTTGGTTTCCATTTGTAATGTGAAGCTTTTCAGAATAAGTTTCAGATTGAAAATCACTGTATCGGGGAAATGAAGTATCAATATATCCGTCTTTGTCTCCTCCAGTTGTCGGAGTTCAGACAGAAGATGCAGTCCTTCTTCCCGTCCATCCCCAAGTCTCCCGAGCCCACATCTGGATCATCTGAACCTCTGGACTGGGACTCTGTCTTCAAGTCAAAGTGACGTCTGGAGGATGAGTCACGTGACACGGGACTGAAAACGCTCGTCGCTCGGCCGCCGGCATTGGAGCGGCTTCCTCCGGAGACTCTGTCGGACCGGTTCGGTTCTGGTCCTGGTGGAAACTGATCGGATGGATTGATCATTGATCAGCTGTGATCGATCGCTGCAGGACGTTTTTATGTGTCAGGTTCAACGGTCGAGAAGCAAAGTGTGAATTTATTTTCCTTTTTAAAGGGAAGTTACACCTCATTTTAACCTGTTGGTTAAAACTCAATAATGAAAATAAACACAATGCACCGACATGAACTGAAGCTGAGGTGACACCTTGGAAACACGAGGAGGAGTCGGGAGAAAAAAGTTGTAAATTATCATGAATAAAGTTGAAATATTGTTGGAAATCAAAAAAAAAAAAAGTGTTTAATCTGTGGAGAAAATGAATCAGATGTGTCGAGGAGGAAGTGTGGGTTTTTTCTTTTTAAAAACGATGTGAAATGAATGTCACTGGAAATATGTGTTAAATTCAGAAACACGACTGTGACATCATTTGATTAACTCTTGATGCACTGTAAAAAAAATCAACCGGCTCAGTTTTTCTTTTACATTTTCAAACCTAAGTTGTGTGTGAAACAGAGGACTAAGTATTTGGATACTTATACAACAGTACTAATACTACACTGTAGAAATACTCTTAGACAAGTACAATAAAGAAAAAGTACTCCAGGTATATAAATATCAGATGATCTGTGTCTACACATGGATTCAAAGAAATAAAATCACAAATTTACTGTAACTCTACCTATATTTACCATTTAATTCTAAACAATATATTTACTGTGAAAATAGTAAAATAAAAGTTGATTTTTTGGTAAAAAGTCCATTTAATAAACGTTCTGGAGCAACAGGAGCGCAGTTCTCCTCTAAATTTCTCAGATCAGTTTAAGATTTATCTTCATCAACATAAAAGATCAAAAGCTCCAGGTGTCAATATTAAAGAAAACATCTTCCCTCGTAAAAGAGATCCAATCTCAAGGGACAAACTGGTAAAATAAAGGTAAAATAAATTCAATACAACAATAAAATTAGAAACGTACCTTTTGACCACCCGATGGTGTTGTCACTTTAAACTCCTCTCGTCTTTGTGCTGTAAAAAAACCATCACTTATTTGAAATCCTGGAGGTCACCAGCTTTTATTTTGAAGGACGATGTCAAAACTGTGGATTTAAAAAATCTGCCACAATAAAATAATCTGCTAAAAAGGAGTCATAAAACAAACAAACAAACTTTCAACCATATTTTGATATTTGTGTATTGATTAATTCATGTTGCAGAGCTGTAGTTTGGATTAATTATTGTTGTCGTGACAAAACGAGTCCAGAGCTGCGTTCACAGTGCTCAACCAGAGTTCATGTACGTTTTATTCTTTAACATGTTGTGGAACATATAAAGATCTCATACTGAAGAAACAACGTCCGTCAAATCAAACAGGAGACGTTCTGGATGTAGAGACTTTCTTTTTTTTCCTCCTCCTCTTCCTCCTCCTCCTCTCTTTATATTTGTGATAACGGTTTTTGAAGTTGTGTCAGTTAGCAACATGATGAGTAAAGTCCCCACCCCTCCCGAACAAACACAAACCTCCTGTACACACACAGTCTCTGAAATCAAACGCACCCTTCCTTCCTTCCTTCCTTCCGCCCAAAAAACCAGAAAAATGAGGGTGTTGTGTTTTTTGTTTTGTTTTTTTTTTTGCTTTTTTTTTTTCTCCTTAAAATACAGAAAAAAAAGACAGTTGTCGTCGTCTTCTTCACCTGCCGGGAAGAAGAGAAACAAAAACTTCCAAAGGTGAGCAGAGTTTAGGGATTAGAAATATGACGACCGTTAATTCGTTACCAGCTACCGTCGCGTCGCGTTGCGTCGCTCACGGCAAAATGTACATCGTCTATTTACAGGAGGATGATGATGACGGTGGAGGAGAAATTCAGATTTGATTGTTGGTAGAGACAGAAAAAAGTTCTTAAAAAACAGAAAGTGAATGAAACCCCCTCCCCCTCCGTATACTGCTGTGGTTTGGCAAAAAATACTGATGGTCAAACTGCAGATGGTCAAATAATTCACATTTTTTTAAAAAACAAAAACAAAAACGCCCAAAACAAACCTATTGCACCAGAACAAAGTACATAACTGAACATCAGTTTTCCTCTGTCATACCACATGAGAAAAAAAAAAAAAAGAGAGAGGCCTATCTACAACATGTGTCACTATTTAAATAAATTTGACCCCGCCCCCAAAAAAATCTAACTAAACCCCGCCCCCAAAAAAACACAACAGCCCCGGGAAAAACCAAGAAAGAAAAACGACCACGTCAGTTTAAAAACACAACGAGAGCCAGAACCCGTGCGTTCTCTCCACCGTCACACTTTGGTTGAAACGAAAACAAAAAGAAAAAACCCAACAACAAACTGACAAAAGAATAAAAAATAAAAAATACAAGTATTAAATATTTTTGTATTAAAATTACTTAAAAATCCCAAATAAACATTTTGCGGATGGAGCCGACGAGCTATATATATTCTATATATATTCATTTGTATGTAAAAACTTTGTGTTCTGTTCTTTTAAATAAAAATATAATAGGAGCCAGTTCGTCTCGTCACGTGGGCGGAGCTGCTTCCCGGCGCCGCTGAGCGCGCTCCATGATAGACCAGAGCGGCATTTTTATGCAAATGAGAATGACTGATGCATCCTGGGTAATTTAGGGGCAGCACCCGGCATTTTTAAATTGCACTCAGTGGCTTTTTGTGTTTTGATGGAGCGTAGACTAACTAACAATCAATTTGAATGTTTTATTTTTTGTTTCTTTTGTAGCACTATGTCTCATAATTATTTTGACACCCTCTTTGAAACCCACCGTTCACGCTATCTTGAAAAATTACAATTAATTAATCTAGCGGTATGCTCATTTAGCCTCCCACGGTGATCAACGACCCCACACAGTGGCCAGAAATGTCTGACCCAGACATCTACACGTATTTGGTGGAATCAGCGGGGAGGTTTTGGCTCAGTGTCGTCTGTAAACAGCCTGTTAATAGACAACTTTTTGTTAGTTAGTTTGTTAAGCCAGTTAGGCTGAACTTTTCAATGGAGGGATGCCGGGCGCTGCCCCTGAACTACCCAGGATGCATCAGTCATTCTCATTTGCATAAAAATGCCGCTCTGGTCTATGGCGGCGTGTCCGTGTCACGAGCGGCCGATTTTAAACAGTACTTCGCACATGACGGCCGCCACCGAGGAGTTGAGCGCGGCCGACAGCGAGATGTCCAGCAGCCGGCTCTCGTACAGAACGAACTCCGTCCGGTTCTCCTCCACCCGCGCCATGGCGAGCAGCGCTCTGGCGGCGCGACACATCATGTTGACGCTCGGCGGCTCCGGCGGCGGCGCGGCGGCGGCGTGCAGCAGGCCGTGCGGGCTCTGCTGGTACTGCGCCATGGCGACGCTGTCCTCCAGGAAGCCGATGAGAGTCCCCACGCTGCCCTTCTGCAGCGCCACGGCCCTCGCCGCCGCCGCGTCGCCCTGCACCAGGTGGGACAGCGCCGCCACCGCCATCTCGCGGCACACCTGGCTCTTCCGCTCGCCGACGAGCCGCACCAGCGCGGCGAAGAGCTTCTGCTGGCGGGCGAAGGGCGGCGTGGCGAGCAGCAGGTCCACGTTGCCGTCCTGGATGCTCAGCTTGCACAGACACTCCAGCGCCAGCCGCCGCGGCGTCAGCGAGGAGGAGGAGACGCCGCCGGTCGCCGCGGAGAACGGGTCCTGCGCCTCGGCGGACGGACACACCATCCAGTGCAGCAGCCCGTCGAGCACCGGCATGCACACGCTCTCCGGGTACAGCGACAGGTCCAGCTGGCCCGAGATGTTGGCGAGCGTCACCAGCGTGTTCTCGCGCAGCGCGGCCAGACAGTCCCACCACCACTCGTCGCGGCTGCACGCCAGGCCGCGCTCCTCCGCCCGCTGGTAGGTCGGCGGCGTGCGTTTCCGGCGGCGCGGGTGGCGGTGGTGCAGCAGCACGAGGCGGCCGAGGATCAGCACCAGGCCGGCGTGCTGCGACAGCGGCGCGTCGTTGCCGGGGACGAAGGAGAGGCCGCGCACGATGTTGGAGACGCAGACGCAGCGCTTGGCGAGCGCGTCCTGCCAGGACTCGGCCGTGGACAGAGGAGCCTCGTCCCAGCAGCGAGGCTCGTCCTCCAGGGGGCTGATGGGGCTCCGGGGCGGCCGCCGCTGACCTCGGACCTCGGACAGGAAGCCTGGTGAGAGAGGAAGGAGGAGGAGGAGGAGGAGGAAGTTAATGACCAGAGGAAAAACTGCAGCAAGAAGAAAATAAACTAAAGGTGAAGAATTGAATGAAACAACAACAGGAGCCGCCTGGTGGTGAAACAGCAGAACTACAACAAGCTCACAGGAAATGCACTGCTCCAATCAATACCTCATTAAGTGGTTAATTACCTTTTATACCTCATAATCTTATTTAACACCTGTGGTACATATATATATGTATATACATACACACACACACTATACATCTATATTATATCTCTAATGGTTGTGTGTAGGAATCTCGCTTACATTCAAACCAGAGCTGTCATATAAATCACAAGTCACAAGCATATGAAGCTTAAAAAAGCGAATAATCCTGTTACATCAACATAAGTAAAATCATATTTGTCCATGGTGGTGTAAAATAAGAGAATCTATAATATAAACAAAATGTTTTATAAACAAATGTTCAAAACCAGGCTGCAACTTGTGCACACCGGCACGGACGGACAGGTGCGTAGGAGAAGACCAGGTGGTCGAGTAACATGTGAAAAAGCTCCCGCACACTGTCATCACTTGCATAGGTTTTATTAAGCAATGTTTCGGTCCTGAGACCTTCGTCAGGTTCTAAACAAATGTTCGAAATGACGACAGATTATTCATTATTAGGGCCACATTGAGAAAAATATTCTTTGAGAATAAAGTCATGATTTTAGGAGAATAAAGTCATAGTTTTACAAGAATAAAGTTGTATAAAGTCCTAATTTTAGGAGAAAAAGTCGATTAAAGTTATAGTTTTAGGAGCATAAAGTTGAATTAAGTCATAATTTAAGGAGAATTAAGTCATTGTTTTACGAGAAAAGTCATAATATTTTAACAAATTATCATCAGTTCTCCCCCCTCTTCCCCCTACGTCTTTACCTTGTTGTGTTTCTGGTGGTGTTTCCTCTCCGTCTGCTGGGCTCTTCTCCTCCTCCTCCTCCTCTTTCTCCTCTTTCTCCTCCTGCCTCTCCTCACCTCCTCCTCCTCCCCCCTCCCTCTCCTTCTCCCCCTCTCCTCCCCTGGCCTCCTCCTCCTCCTCCTCCTCCTCCTCCTCCTCTTCCTCCTCCTCCCTCGGTGCTGCCGGGTTGGGGGGGTCGTATCCTCCTCCTCCTCCTCCTGCCTGAGGCTCAAAGTGCGTCTGGATGTGGCCGGTGGCGTCTCCTCCTCCGGCGCTCCAGTGCAGGAGGCCGCTGACGAAGCCGTTGGGTCGGCTCAGTCGGGCCCAGCGCTCCTCCACCTCCTCCCACTCCTCCCCCCGCTCCTCCACTCGGATCGGCAGCTTGTCGTACTTGCTGGCCTGAGGAGGACGAGGCTCTGCTTGTTGCTGCTGCTGCTGCTGCTCCTTCACCGTCACCTCCTCCTCCTCCTCCTCCTCCTTGACGACGCTCTTCGCCTCCTCGGCTTTAGGAGCGGGAGCAGTCGGGAGGAGGAGGAGCTGCGGCGCCGGCGTCTCCTCCATCGGGATCTTCTGCTCCTCTGCTGATTGGACGGTAGAGTCGGAGGAGGCAGCAGCCGGTAGCTCCTTAAGCACCTCCTCCTCCTCCTCCTTCTCCTCCTCCTCAGAGGAAGAGGAGGAGGAGTCAGAGGAGTGGGAGGAGGAGGAGTTGGAGGAGGAGTCGGGTCCCAGCAGGTTCCTCTGGCCCTCGGCTCCGACCTCGTACTCCTCCAGGATCCCAAAGATCTGGATGAGGCAGCGACGGTAAAACTCCACGATGAGCTCCAGGAAA
>NC_140930.1:6098461-6155961 GCF_045865225.1 Trachurus japonicus | reverse complement strand
GTACTGCTGCACGGGGAAACCGCCCTCGCCCTCGTGGCGCTTGGACGGAGGATACATCCCCTCCATCGGACGCTTGTAGCCCTGAGGACAAGACGAGACGGTCAGAGTTCATTTTATTGTCATTCATAGTCAGTGATGTACGACAGTAGCCTGACAAGCCTAGCCTCGTAAACCAGCCTCTCGCGGAAGTGCATTTCATTTCATTCCGAGGGAGAGTCTGGCCTCGTCCCCATTCTAAGCGTTTGGACTGAAACCCTCAGAAGGCCGAGCCAATCAGCGTCGCCCGCTGTGATTGACACAGCACGTTGGCCAATCAGAGACCGACTGGTGTAACGCCCCGTCACTACACCAACTTGCTGATTGGCTGAATGGGGTTGTCTGTCAACGCTACTACCAAAGATATTAAACCGTCTTTGCTACTACTCCCGCCCAGCTCCCGCCCACCCCAAACGCTTGCAGGGGGGATGAGGCCAGACTCTCCCGAGAAATGAAATGAAATGCATTTCCGCGAGAGGCTGGTTTACGAGGCTATGACAAGCCAGACTATATCATTAAAATGTCTAGTCTGGCAACGACCGGTAGACTCGGCTCAATCCAGGGGGCGGGATGAAGGCTGTCTTTCAAACTGCCTCTGCACGCAATAGGGTAGCGCTACGACCAGGGTGTCGTTAGCCTGACAAACCAATTAAAATGTATGTCGTCATCGCGTTAAGCCCGCCCAACGACTCTCTAAACAGATAGAGCGCTGTGATTGGTGAACACAAACGGTGTTCGAGACTCAAAAAGTTCCTATGGCTCGTTTCTAGACCCACCTACGGAGCAAATATATTTGCTGCCGCTAGGGTGCAGCTAGATTTCTAGGCTAGTACAAGAGAGTATTAGTACATTGAGAGCTTTTTCTTTTCACCGACTAAAAAAAAACTAAAAAAGTCGTAATTGTACCAGTAAGTGGATACGATAGGCTGTTCTGGTTCTTTCTGCAGAATAGATGCATTATTAAGCGTTAGTTAAGCATTAATGATACATGAATACTCATTAATATGTAGTTTATAAACACAGTTAAAAATGTTTTACTCATCACTGATAAACACTAACTGTATTTATAAACTACATACTAATGAGCATTCATGCGTTATAAATTAAGAATTCAGTATTTATTAATGCTTAATAGTGTGTATTTATTACAAAGTGTTACCCATATTCTTTTCAAAGTCTTGAAACTGATGACAATGCGTTGCTTAGTTTAAGTTTAAGTTTAAGTTTAAATATCTCCTTGTTTGTGAAACCTATACTGAAGTATAACTTCACTAAATGCTCCACGGCCTCATTTTAACAACTTTCCTTCTCTAAAACGACAGCTTCAAATATTATGACTTTATTCCCCAAGTCTGAGAAAAAAAAAGTTCTCAATGTGGCCCTAATACTCTGTCGTAGTGATGGGAATAACAGCGTTATTAATTATTAGCTCACTCCTCATTATTTTACCGTATCAATCAGTTTGAACACTCACCTGCTGCTGCGGGTACAGGGGCTGATGGGAACCGTAGGCCAGGCCGTGAGGATACTGCTGCTGCCCGTAACCGTCATGTCCATGTCTGAGGAGAGAGGGGGCACCACACCTCAGTCAAACTTTATTTACACACTTTGATTTACAAAATGTCAAACTTTATTCCAACCTTTAAAAAAAAAAAAAAAAACCTTAACCCTGCCCTCCTCACCTCTGGTGGGGGTATCTGTTGGCGGGGTACATGTTGGCCTCGGTCCCCGTCTGACCCATGCTGTTCTGGCCTCCAGGGGGCGCCATGCCTCCTTCAGGCCCCATCACATGCTCCGGCCTGGGGGACACAAACACAGGAAGTTCAGGGTCACTGCCAGTTAACATTAACAACACAAACAGAACCAGTTTTCAGGATTTATTTATTTACAAACACAAACAAACTACCAGAGAATATTATCAATTTCTGACCACAACAACATTTTTTTTTAAATCTTTATTGTAGTGACCTTCCTCTTCCCAAACCCAAATAAAAAAGAAAAGTCATGGTGGCTAATCAACATATTGATACTTTTATGGGTGCAATGAAATTAATGTCCAAACAAGGTTCCACTGATAAACAAAAGATATTTATTCCTGATCTTAAACTAAACAAAATCTAAGAGTAAAACAAAAAAACAACTTATATTTTAAGTCACAGCTCGACACAGCAGTCAAACAATCGTGTGCTCCGATCAGCACCACCCAGCACTGATTGCCCACTGTTCAAATAAACCCCCGTGCTCCTAGTGCACCAAAATGAAATGAAATGGCTCCTACTATTATTATTATTTCACACAACATCCCTCAGGCTGTCAGACCAGTCACTCACCTCCGCTCAAACCCGGGGCCGTAGGGGTACTGGGGTCTGGGGCCCATTGCTGGCCCGCGGGGGTACATGTCCTGCATGGAGCCACTGGGCATCTGACCGGGACCGAAGGCTTCACCGGGCCCCGGACCTGATGGAGAGTCATGATGAATTATAAAATCACTTTTAGAATGGACACTAGGGACGTCACGAGTACTTGTTTTCACAATTAACCACGGTATTAAACGCCACGGTTACTTCATCATAAAGCTTCCTCAATACCGTCACTTTAGCAGTTTAGCATTTGCAGAGAGGTAAGTAGGTAAGTAGGTGGGTTAAACTGCATAAATGTCACGTTACTTACTGCAACAATGCATTTGTAGGAATTTAATATTAGGATTTCATTTGTAAAAAAAAAAATGATTAGAATAAACTTAAACATTTGGTATAGATGACATAACTAAGTATATAATTAGTTACGTAAACATGTTTTGACTTTATTTGATTTTACACATTCATAGTGTTGTGAAATAAATGAATGTATAATCATTGTAATAATCGTAATACAGTGATTATTTCTCCGACAATAATCGTACCAAGAAAATCTATAATCCTGACGTCCCTAACAGACACTTATAAAATATTAGACTTGTTTTATAATTTCTGTTTATATAAGTGAATGACCAAAGCTGCGTCTTCACAGCTGGTCTGGAACCGCTGGGTTCCAGACCAGCTGCGGTTCCAGACCCAGCTGGTCTGGAACCGCTGGGTCCAGACCAGAGATATCAATCAAAACACAGATGGTTTATTAAGAAAATGATCCCCGGTGATGTAACACATGTGTAACACCAGTTCACAGGCAGATATCTGCAGAGACTGTGAGTGAGGCAGTTCAGGTTTTGACCACCAGGTGGCTGCAGAACACAATAATTTACACTTTATAGGCTTAAACAGACCAGGGAAGGGGCTGGTTCTGGTTCTGGATCAGATAGACAGAGGGTCCATGTTAGGATGGTACTGTTGGAAAAGTCCAGCTGATCTATCTGACACCTAAAACTGACTATGGATCAGTATAAAACTATCTTTGACCTGGATTTAAACTTCTGTAGATGCTTGTGAGGTGAAGCACTTCTCACACATTCCTCCTGAATGACATCCCATAATTCTGTATTTGAACCTGCTGCGTTTATTTTTTATGAGGCTGACATTTTCCTTTATGCTCCTGATTTTTACTTTGTTTTCTTTTTCCTGCTTCCTCAGATCAACAACATCAACAGCAGCAAACAAAAAGCCATAAAAATGAAAATGAGACTCTTTTTCTTCAATTACAGAAAAACGATTTCACATGGACATTTAGGTTTTTGTTCCATAGTTTGTTCCATAAAACAGGTTTTTATGTGTTTAAAAATACGGCTCATGTAAAAATGAAGCCTGTTAACTTAATTATGTCGTCATAGGTCATGGAAACGTTGCGTCCTTCCTCCTCCTCACCTTTCCGCGGTCCTCCGAACGGGTCTTTGTTGGCTTCGTACTGCATCCGCATGGACGGGTCAGTTGGACCTCCTCCTCCTCCTCCTCCTCCTCCTCCTCCTCCCTGGTGGTAGGGGGCGCCGCCGGGTCCCGGGCCTCGCTTGCTGTGGAAGGCTGGATCGTTGCCCTCAGAGAACGGGTCCTGGACGCTCACTCCGACCATGTTCCTGAGAAATTAACCACAAAATGTCCAAGTGAGACATGAAGTATAGCGTCTCAGTACGGTTAAGTTGTATATCACAGATTAGGTTGGCTGGGCAGGACAAATCATATTTTATTTAATAACTTCATGTTGCCATTTCTGTTTTACAGGAAAAGGAAAGTTTTTTTTTTTTTTGACAAAAAGTGTTTTTGATGCATATTTAAAAGAATAGTTCACCCAAAATTGAAATTCCTCATTATCTACTCACCCTCATGTCGACTAAGGGCTGGGAGAAGTTTCAGAGTCCTCCGTGGCTTCTCTGAGTTACAGGGGGTCTCGGCGTAGCAGTGCATACACATATAACAGTTGCAAATGGATACCAACTGTCTTCGTAACAAAAAGACACACCAAAAAACATCCAAATACCTCCATGCTGCTCGTATGTAATGTCTGTCTTGTACTGAAGCCCCGAAATCCATTTGCAACCGTTATATGGACATGCACTGCTACGCCGAGACCCCCTGTAACTCAGAGAAGCCACGGAGGACTCTGAAACTTCTCCCAGCCCTTAGTCGACATGAGGGTGAGTAGATAATGAGTGAGATTCCAATTTCGAGTGAATTATTCCTTTAACATGAAACAAGAAATCAATTAACATTGTCACAAGGACACGAATGTTATAGTTTAGAAAATCTCTTAGTTTCTTATAATTACAGCCTAAACTACAGACAATTAACAGGCAACACTGGGTAAGAAATAGTGTTAAACTGGCCACCTAATTTAAATCCAGGACCAGTAGGACGGTGATAAATGCCAGTGGCCAGTTCTGCAGGTTTTCTTTCTAATATTTTGTACATTGTTGTGCATCAGCTTTATAATTTGTGCAAAAACAACTCGTGCTGCTCATCTAATTAAGCTTTCAAGTCACGACACTAACTCATTACCTGTCAATAATGTTACTCTCTATAATATAAAGGGCTATGTTTATGTTTTGAAACAACCTTAAGAAAACCTGAATTCTGTGTTAATTGCAAACAAGGTGTACCACAAGGTGCGATCCTGGGTCCTCTACTGTTTGGTTTATTTTATACTTGAGTTAGTGTAGTGACTTCTTTTAAGGTCTTACTCTGTATTTATCTGTGCTATTCTGTAGCTATCTGTTGTTTGTTTTATGTTATGTTAAACTGTGTTTTTCTTAACTTATGTTTCTTTTATGCACACGTCAAAGAAAATTTACACTGCTTTTTGCAGGGGCCAATAAAGGTTTTCTGATTCTGATTCTGATACTCAAGTCTTCTCTCTCTCAGGATATTGAGTTTAAACGAGCCGATCCATTAAAACGATTGTGTCATTTCCACCACTGTCTTGTAATTCTTTCCTTCTGGGGCCCTTCCCCCCCCCCTACCTGTTTCCAGGCTGGGGGCCCATCTGGCTGTGCGGGGTGGAGGCCGGCGTCGGTGGCTTCAGGTCCACGGGGGCCTCGGCCAGGGAGCTGCTGCTGGACTGAGGGGTGTTGGGGCCCTGCAGAGAGCCCGAGTTGGCTACAGAGACACAGACCAGACAGAAAACCTGCTGAGAACAAGGGTTTCGTGTCGTCATGTTACTTCACATCACAGTTTTATCCATACAAGCCAGGAAAAAAAAGAAAAGTTGTAATAATTGTGGGGTCAGCAATTCGTTTCCCGTTTTTTTTTTTCCTTCTTAAATCACATGATTCCACTTCCTGTTTTTAAAATTAACAGGGTCCAGAGAAATACATTTGCAGGTTTCACCTTGAAAAACTTCCCAGCAACTTCTTGTGGAGAGAGTTTAAAGTAGTTTCATCCAGTTTCTCTCTCAGTGCAGCTTTCAAAATAAAAGGCAAAAGGCAAAAAAAAATAACTTCACGCACTTCATGTTCTCAGTATTTTCAGGATCCACATCAATCCACTTTTTTTATATATTTGGTACTTGTGGGTTCCTCATTCATTCACTTCCAGACTGAAGTGTTACAAGAGTTCAACTAAACACTGAGCACTTTCTGCTGCCAGTGTGAAGTGTTTGCGGTTTCCACTTTAATGCTTCTTTGCACTTGTGGGATCACGGCAAAAACCAGTCCAGGTTTTTAGTTATTTGTGCAGTCAAGATAAACACACCTGTTGATTTTAACAGTATTTGAAGTCCACCACTACACATGTCCAACTTTTTAAACATGTAGGATCCATAATAAATAAAGTTTCTGGTTTTTAGTTCTTGTGAGGTCCAGGTGTTTTTATTTATAGGCATACAGGGTTCACACAAGTTCTTCAAAATCAAATTCAAAGAGTTTCCAGGCTGAATTTCCTCAATTTCATGAACCCAGCAGGTCAAGTTCAGATTAATTACAACAATAAGAATAATGTTTTTCATAATAAAACAGTGGTTAAAGTGATGGTTAAACCAGTGACCACATCTCAGACTTTAAATAGTAAATAAAAGTGAAAAACAAACAAACATTTATGTATAAATTCAAGCACTTTCAATGCCCCGTGTCAATTGAAGCCTTGATTTATTTTCTTTTTATGAGCCTTCAAGGACCTGTGGGAGCCCTGTGTATATTTAACCGACTGAGCGAGAGAGACAGAGAGACAGAGAGAGAGAGAGAGAGAGAGAGGTATCGTGGGAAATTAGGTCAGATTGAGGTCAGTGATGTTTACATTCACACCCCTCCCCCTCCCCCTCCCCCCTCGGACAGCTCGCTGTGCTCCTGTTACATAATCAGTCTGCTCTGTGTGTAGTGTGTGTGTGTGTGTGTAGGGATTCCTCCTGACAGTCTGACATCATTAAAGCTCCTCTCACAGAGTCAACGTTCGACACGTGACGGCTTTTTTGTCGTTCAGACGCCGCCTAACGAACGTTCCTCACGGCCTCATTCAGACCGACGTGATGTTTATGGAAAGAGCCACGGCGCTCGTTTGACGTCTGTCAGCTGGTCCACAGGGGGAGAGGAGTGAGGGAGGAGAAGAGGAGGAAGAAGAAAAGGAGGAGGAGTGTTTTTCCTGTCCTCTCAGGAGGAGGCAGGAGGCAGCACCGATGGATTTAGAGACTTATTTCCAAATCGAAGGCTTAATTAACGACTTTAATGAGAGTGAAAAGATTCCTGTCAAATCCTCGGACGGTGAATCAACGGATACACGTTCTCATCAGGTTCATCACTTGTTAAGATAATTATCCATTTCACTTATAATAACTATATAGTACACACAATAATTCACTCACTCCCACTCGATTTGTTTATCAGCCACAAACAAACAGACTGTGATCATGTTTGACACCAACACGAAGACATGAAAGAACCATTAATATCACTGACAATCAATGCATAAAAACACTTTTGCAGTCCTTGTGGGGTCCAGCCTATTCTAACTACTTTAACATTGCCTTGTCTTTGGTATTTGTTCAATCCACCTTAAAACACATTCTTGTTGTGTATATTTGAGATCGATATTAGCAAATCTGCTCTTAGTACTCATGGGGTCCACCATAATACACTTGTTTAGTACTTGTGGGGACCGTATCTAACATGAGCAACAACCTGGGACCAAAACCTGACAGGACGTCTTAGGTTCAAGCTCACGATGAACTTCAGATCACAGGTTGTTTTTGTTCCTGCAGTGGCTCAACAGGTAACTAACTAACTTTCTTACCTGGGGAGGGCGGCTGGATCTTGGCCTGGAGTGACAGAGGTTTCTTGGCATCTCCGGCCGGACCCAGGGCCTCGGGCGGCGGCTCCTCCCCACGCTCCACTTTGCACTCGTAGGCAAACAGGTACTGGATGTACTGCTTCTTCAGAGAGCTGGCCGCGCTGCTGGACGTCCCCACGTTCAACTGGGTCGACGTCTCCCTCCACTTCTTGTTCTTATTCACCTGAGAGAAGGAACACGGAGATGGGAAACAGACTTTATCACTAAAATCCAGAGATGGAGTACTCGATCCCAGTACTTGAGTAAGAGTACAAATACTACTGGTCAAAATTGACTCCGTTACAAGTAAAAGTAGCTCAGTCGACATGTTACTCGAGTAAGAGTAAAAAAGTACTTGCTTCTAAAGGTACTTAAGTATCCAAAAGTACATGCTTTTAAATTTACTCTTAAGTAAGAGTAAGAGTAAATTTCTTATTTTTCACATCAATGAATTACTATAATTTTTCTAAATGAATTTAAGGAGCTTTTAACTCTTGTTTCTGAGAATTAACTCTTTGAAACCAGCTGCACTGATGTGCTGCTTTTAGAGGTTAGGGTTTCCTTCTCTGACAAACACAGCTTGGGTCCAATAGGAGCAGACCTGAAAGTAACGAGTACTTTTCAGCCTTCCTAGAAATTAACTCGAGTAAAAGTAAAAATATTTGTCTTGGAAATGTATTCAAGTAAGAGTAATAAGTACCAAAGAAATCTAATACTCAAGTAAAGTACAAATCCTCTGGATATGTACTTAAAGAGGAACTAAACCCTTAAACCACTTTTTTATGCTGAAAACAAATGTATTTGGGTATAAGGTAGTGTTGTCAGTTGATTCTGGTCCAACTTTTGACATTTTAGTCAAAATATTTCAATTTGGTGTATTTTGTAGTAAAAATGTAGAGTGACTGCCCTCTATGGGTTGAAACACGGCTATTACAATCAAATTTTTCTATTGGCTGAGATGGAGGCAGATGACGTTTTGGAGGCAGCTTTCGTCACCGGCCACTAGCTCCCCGACCAATCAGTACCGGCTGCTGCCTGCCGCTAACGGTTGCTAGGCACTCTAGCTGCTCTGCTGCGGCTAACGGTTGCTAGGCACTCTAGCTGCTCTGCTGCGGCTAACGGCTGCTAACAGCTGCCTGGATGGGAGTCGTTAGTGCGGCCGGCGCTAACGAGCCGTTAACGAGCTAACGAGCCGGCGGATCAGCTGTAGATGCTGTGTCACGGCTCTGGCGTCCTCTCCTAGTAGTGTCCACGCTACTAGTGCTGTTAGAGTAGCTCGTTAGTAGCTCGTTAGCGCTAGCAGAAGTGTCGATGTGTGTTTATTACTTTTTTTTCTTTTTTGTGTGATTTCGCGGGTGTGAATGGGGCGCAAGGGGGAGGGGGGATCGGAGAGTGCTCAGGAGTCCCGCCCATAATCAAGGCATTTTTTGAATTTCAAGCTTAGAGCACGTCATCCAAAACTGAGGGGTTTAGTTCCCCTTTAAGTACAGTACTCAGGTAAATTTACTCCGTTACTGTCCACCACTGCTAAAATCATCCAGAATGAGACAAGACGTCAGAGTCAAACAAAACTAAAAGATCAAGACTAAAAGGAGAAGGAGGAGAAAGTAAAAGATGAAGAGGAACAAGCGTCTCCTCGTCGTCTCACCATGGCCAGGCCTCCGATGTCTCTGACGGACAGGTAAAGCCGGCACAGGTCCAGAGGCTTCTTCCCGACGGCGGGCAGGTTTGGGACGGGCGTGCCCCTCTCCTCCATGAAGGACAGGTACCGGTCCACCCACGCCCTCCGCTCCGGCTCGGAGCCCATCTCGTACAGCCGCGTGATCTTCTCGTTGGTCATGGTGGCCGCGCTGGCCTTCTGGAGAGACCGAGACAAGGACACCACAGTCAGCTTCAGGTGCAAAGAAAGAGGAGGAAGAGGGGGGCTGCACAATATGACTAAGTGATCAATAGCTTGTAAGAGCTAATACACAATCTGTATCGTCTGTTGACACCTGAAAAAGATGAAACATGTTTAAAAACTAAAAGATATTCAGGTTTCTGTGATATAAAATAGAAACAACAGCAAACTATCATAATATCTCTGATAAAAACAAGTAAAACGACCTGTTTTTAGATGATATTGTGCAGCCCAACACAACACCTACATACCGTCACATCACAACAACAACACACCAAAAACAACACAGTGCTACCCAACCTGTCACTGATCAGTCGAGTACAGTTAAACTCATTTAGGTTTTATTTTTTGTTTGGAAAATCCATAACCAACCTTTTCTCTCATATCAGTCAGGTACTTTCACTGAGCACTTTATTAGGAACAGCTGCTCATTAATGGTAACAGACATTGACCGAGGTGTGATCAGTGATGTGAGGTGGACGGACCACAACAGCACATTCATCACCAGTTCACCATCTTCTAACATCTACGTCCTGCAGGATGACGCTTCTTTCAAGTTGGTTTCATGAACATTTTCATGAGACCTCCACCTTGTTCAGACCTAAATCAAAGATAAAATCTTAACCTGGTACTGACAGATCTGCAGAAACGATGCAAAGGAACGTTTCCAATATCTTGCAGATTGGCCGCCATGAAGAACTTTGGTTGTTTTCAGAGCAAAGACAGGAACCACTACTAATATATGTTCCTAATAAAGTGCTCACTGAGTGTAGATAGGTTTGTTTAAAAACATAAAATTGTAGAAAACTGCTACTGACGTCACCAGAGTTCAACAAAACCAAGTTTAAAGGTTCATGTTAATCCAGTTCCTGATTGGTTTGGGCTGACGACCATTACATGGAGGTCGGTGTGTCGTCTGCATAGAAACGTAGGTTGAGCAGCACCATGTCAGCAGAATGAAACCTGACACAGTCACAGCTCACACAACGAGACTTTCTCAGTAAAACGGTCAAAATATCAGGTTTCAGCGACTGATTTTTCAGAGTTTGGCTCAAGTAGTTGATTCATACAGAGAGTACCTATTTCTCCATCTTTTCTCAATCCCACAAAATATCATGTTACTTGAATTAAACCATTTGTCCATGACACATTCTTTCCCACTGTAATTCACTGGCAGAGGAGGAAGTCCTGTTCCAAATATCAACCACCAGTGGGTTTTAGTTAAATCCAATATCCAGGTATTTGAAAAATTGGGCATAGTGGTCAAAAACAATTGCAGATATTAATTTGAATACTATACTTCGGAATTTCTATTGTATTTGTGTTTTATTTTAATATATATACACTGTTTTTTATTGTATTTTATTGCTGCTTCTTCTAAATTTCCCCCTTTTGCAGCTGTGTGAATTTAAATTTCCTCAATAAAAAGGTGAATTTTAATCTTAATTTGTTTTCCCTGCGTCTGTTGCATCAGATTAAGAAGTTTAGGTTAATTCAAAACGTGTTTCTCTGATTTAGTTTTAATGAGAAAGTCTCACAATAAACATTAAGAAAACACACTTTAAGATGCAAAACATTCATAATAATTTACAAAACGGCTTTTTGACCTCAAAAAATAGAAAAAACACAAAAATCTGATGCAAGCATAATTCCTGCTTTGTTCGATGAAAACCTTGCATCTCCGAAAAATTGTGCAGCTTCATCTAAAAATCACTTTCTTTTCGAGGATCATTGGGTTGTTACAGGAGAGTGAAACAGACAAAACTAATAAACGTGAGCTGCGAGTGACGTTAAAAGTGACGGCATGTGGAGGGTCCAGGTTTTCATACACCATCAGCAGGAAGCAGGGCTCTACGGTGGCAAGAGGTCAGAAGTCAAACCACTACAGGAACATATTAAAAAGAAAAAGGAAGCACGATTTGACATTTACACACCGTAGAACCCTGAGGGATATAAATATATATAATAAAAAACACAAAAATGAAAAAGAAAACTGTTGTTGTGCTTTGAGGCACTTACAGGGCTGGTCGGTGTCTTGGGCCAGGCGGGGCTGCTAATGCTATCACTGTCCTCCCCGTGATAGGAGGACAGACTAGCTGAGCTGGGGGACATGGGGGAGGGGGTGGGGGGCTGGGACACACACTGAGAGCTGTAGCTGTCCTGTGATACAAAACACACACACATACAAAAATCATCCGCGCACACACACACACAAAAACACAAACACACACACAGAGCCATGTGGTGAGGGGAGGCCAGGTAGTAAGTAACGTTAATAAAAAATAAAAATCCACGATTTTATGTTTCCATGTTTTTTTTTCCCCCCCCGGGTGCAGAAACACTGAGACATTCAGAGAGCGACAAGCAGCAGAAGCTCAGGCTGCAGCAGTGTTAGCGTAGCATGTAGCAGCTGGGAGCAGATGGACAGTCGGGTTAATGCCACTCGTTAGATCACACAGCGGAGAGAGAGGTAAACACTCGTTAGCTGCTCAAGTTCTGCTCGAATAAACCTCGTTAAGGACCCAACTTTGAAAAACAGGAAGTCTGTGAACTTAGACCGAGACTGGGGGGTTTATTAGACACACAAATCAAGTTTATCACAGGTGGTGCTACACCTTGATAACCCAGACTAATTCACATCACTGTAACATCTGGACACATACAGTACACTTAGTTGCTTTAATGTTGTTGCTATTATTATTAATGATCATTTATTGCATGTTTTTTTTAAGTCCCATATTTTTCTAGTGTTTTATTTTGAAGTGTTGATCCAGAAGAAGTTGTATTTGTGGTTTTAAGAACCAAAAACCATATCAGTGTAGTTCTCCATCTCCTCTCTCAGCTTCTCTCTGGAGCTCTACTAAGAACAGGTCAGCCAATTAAAAGAGACTACGGTCTGTGTGGCTTGGTAACTGCTTTGTTGTCACTTACAGCTGCTTTATAATCCCACCACACATGGACAAATATCATAATACTGTATGGGACCTTAAACATCTCAATTTACGTTAATTGGCAACCGACAACTTAAATAAATGTCAACTGAAGGCTTTAGTCAGTATAGTACGAGCAGACTGAGGAGCATGGGGAATATTTGGGGCTTCAATTAATTCAGGTTTTCTTTCCCTCCAAATAACTTATTTTGGTACATTTCATCATAATTGGAAAACTCTCTAGTGTTTATAAAAAGGCAAAGCTGATTTTATTCAATTTGTTCGATTTACAGCAAACAGTTCACATCAGTTTAGTTTTACTTTGCTTTATTAGCTGATAATAATTTTCTCTCCCATTTCAAAGTGAACAAATCCCTGCCTCAGCCTTCCCTCCACGTTACTGTTATTTTGAGTTTTTCTCCAAAAAAAAAAAAAAAATCTAGTTATCTGGGAAAACAGAGGAATTGTTGTGAAATTTAACAGCCAACAGCTTTAAAGTTTCCACCCTGTTCACATATATCCCGTTGTCACACGTCTATTTTGAAGTTTCTCTGACAGCTGACAAAACACAACACCTAACCTACAGAGCGTCGATCCGTGAGCAAACTGCCTCTGAACAAAACAAGAGAGAGGGGGGAAAAATTAGCAGCAGCAGTGGAAGTCTCTGCGCCGCGGAGAAACAACGAAGCCGAGCTGTTGTAACTCGTCGACAAACTGAAGACACAAAGCAGCCAGTTCTCATCAAGTGAACCCCGAGTCAAAGCTGAGACAGAGCCGAGTCGTCTCACGCAACCCCCCGACCGCCACACACAGATCTGTGCCGGCTGTGATCAAGGCCGACTCTTCACTACTGGATAATGAGGAGAGGCAAGTCAAAAAGACGGCAGCGCGGCGGAGAAGACGGGAGTTTTCAACCAAACAAGAGGGAAAAACAAGATAAAACAAGAAGAAGAAAAAGAAGAAGAAAAAAATCTCTGGCTCATGTTGGCAGAAACTGGTTATTTTGGGTTTTCTATAACATTTCCAAATCAGCCAAACACAGATGAAATAATGACAGGTGGAAACACCGAGCTGCTGGAAGAAACAAACTGGTCAACACCGGCGACGATAATGAAGAAAACTTGGCAGACACAGAAAAAGAAAAACCCAACTAGGGAGTCTTTTCCTTCGTGGAAACCTCTTCTGGTTGCAACAAACAGAATGCAATAAAAAGTTGACATGTCAGCCTGAATTACAGTTTTCTTCTAGCCTGACAGATGCAGTTCACAAGCTCTCTAAGTCTGTGTGTCGTTGAGGGTCACGTCAATGTTTCTGCTGTCTGGTCGGGGCCCCTATAAAGTTAAACCAGATTATAAATATAGATTGTGACCAGGATTAGCTAGAAATTAAGTCTCCCTACAGTCCTTTAAACTGAAGTTTGTATTAATTAAACTACCACAGACTGAACCTGTAACTTTTCAATTTCCTTAGTTGGTATTAACCAAACTTTTCATCAAAAACAGTTCTAGATGTGAACTGTTTCCTAGGGTCATGTAACCACTGTTCCTTTGATGGCAAAGCAAGCCAAACGACTAATGTCACATAAGAAGACACCATGGATTTAGTCCAGTAAAGCTCAATTGCATGTTTTTCTGTTCCTGTTGTCAGACAGCGGAACAAGTATGAAATAAGGACTGAAACCCATTAAGACCACATGTTAACGTTCAGGCCAATTTTAGCTGCTGCTCTGCTGCTAAAATGCTGATTTTGTAACCGCAACGTCATCTGACAGAATTACGAAACATAAATAAAGACAGACAATGTGTTGATTTGGACTATATTTGTTAGTAAAATGATCCGTTAGAGAGAAAGTTACAAGACACTATCTGGTGTACAGTACTAGCAACTCATTACAACTACAACAACAAAAGTTAAAGTTTGTCCAAAAAGTCCCTCAATCTGTTGCAAGGTCTTTGAAAAAGTCCCTAAAGGCATCTGAAGTCAATCATTGACAAAGGGCAATGACCAATGGGGAACTCCAACATTTGGACAATTGTTTCAAGCCACCAAAATGGTCTTGATTAAAGACTCATGAGGTAGGATGAGCGTGTGACTGTCTGTCAACAATGAGAACTCCAAAGAGGATCTGCAAGGGTATCTCATTCTGATTCAACTCAGGCCAACTACCCATGAGGAAAGGTTCAGAGGCCTAGCGCATCGTCAGCTCATGTTCTTGCCAACTGCAAAGGTCAGCCATCACATTTATACAGGTCTGAGGCCATAAGAAAAGGATAAACTGTGGAATCCAAAGGTCTGACACCACTTTCCTTTTGACTTAAATGGGAACAACAGGAATTAAGAATAAAGTCTTATGAGAGAACATTTTTCTAGGAGGTTGAGATCATACCATGATCATGGCAAAGCCCAATTACACAAGTATCTGCTAGGGACAGTGTCCTGAAGGTGGCCTGCTGAAGAGCTGACATTTTGGAATTTGATGGCCAATGGGCTCTCAAACCTACATCCAAACCTTCATTCACCATCATCGATTCTAGGTACTACCCAGCGAGATTTCATAGGAATTCAGAATAGACCTGCCATTCCTTCAAAGGTGCTTCTGCAACGACTCAACTGTGGATGTTTTTTTGGACCTACCCAACTGCCAACTCCAGAGAAACACAATGAAGCAACTCCCTGCCCCATCAGACCTGGCAACGCCCTAGCTGAAAAAGCACAGCCCCTGAGCGGCCCAGTTTAAGCTGCCGACACCATGACCACCAACCACATAAGCAGCAAAACGTGGACTGATTGATGGGTTTACATTTGACGGGTTACAATGCCCCAAGTTTAAACCCCTCCCACCTCTCAGTGGAATCAAAAAGCAAGAAAAAAAGCAAAGTTCTTGCATTTCGGCATGAAAATGGTCCAACTCAAACTCCACCCACTCAGTAAAGCCTTGAAAGCTCAAAACAGGATCATTGCCTTTCGGGTGCATTCAGCTCACATGCATCTGTTAGAGCATGCCACGAGCGCAAGAACAGCACGGTGGGAGCTGGGGTGTGATTGGCAGAGCAAACAGCCATCGTGATTGGTTAACAAAGCCAAAGGGACGCACCTTGGGTTTGGGCGGATCAGTGGTGGGGGCGACTCCCTCTTTGCTTAGCTCCACCCTTTGTTTAGCATCTGGATGAGCGCCCATTCCTTCGGCCGCCATCATCATGGGACCTGAGAGATGAAGATAAAAGCAACGGATTGACTTTTAATCACAAGTATTCTACTGTAGATAAAATCCCAACCACCGTCAACACTAAGGAGTCTGTGGTCACTTTTCAAAATTTCTTTACCTTCACTCATAATGTACATTCTCTCCGCACTAGACACAGTAATAATCTTTCTTTATATTTACCCTTCACCCGCACATCACACCATCAGTTTAATATGACTTACAGAGGTCCTATGTTTTGGAATGGACTACCTCCTTCATTAAGATCCATTTCTTCTTATTCACTTTTTAAAAAGCAGTTAAAAATACATCTCAACTTTTCATGAATTTCCTGCTCTTTCCTCTCTCTCTCTCTCTCTCTCTCTCTTTCGCTCTCTCCATATCCCACATCCTTACTTTGTCTTTTTATGATTTCAATTAATGAATTTTTTGTACCTTATCTCTATTGTCTCTATTTGTTACTGAATCATTTTGCACTTTATCTCTTATTTTTTTCTCATTTCTGTTAATTTTGCTCATATAACGTTGATTATGTCTGCACTTTATCTCATTTTTTTCCTATGTTTATTTGTTAGCCATAGAAATTTGTCTTGTTGTAATTTTTTATAGGGGTGGAACTTATGTACAAGCCAACCGGCTTCATTCCCTCCGTGCACCATTGAATTTAAATGTGTGCTAAATAAATAAACTCTACACTCTAAACTCTACCTGAAGGTGGGGTGTTGTAGGGGGGTCCCTGTGGGGTCATCCTCCCAGAGTTACTGCCTGGTTGCTGGTTGTAGGGACCGGCAGGACCTCCTGGACCTCCAGGGCCCATTCCTCCCATTGGTGCCATGCCCGGGTAGCTGCCCTGCCTGGACGCCGCCGGAGAGAACAAAAAGGGGATTGATCATCACAACGAGATACGATCAACTCATCGAGGTGGCAGCTCACATGCAGAAGTTTACAGTATGCTGAGGAAGAAGAAGACGAAGATTCAAGCCTCAAGGTCACAGAGTCCGTGCAGTTAGAGGAGACAAAGACTCAGCTGAAACATGGCAGAGGGAGAAAGACCTGAAGAGTTTCATATCAACTGTTCTGGTCTTCTCAAGCTGGAGGAAAGATCTCAGTGGAGGGTTAGCATGCTGCCTTGGTCATTTTACTCACTTTGCAATTAAAGATTTAGTCAAAATACTGCCTAACATTGCTTTAATGCCAACTGATCAGTTCAGTTTAACTTACAATCAGCCACTAAACACTTTGGACAACGGATCTTTCAATTGGATGTTTTCATTCATTTTCATTTCAATGGAAATGTGTATTTTTGAGGGTATATAACATATTATCCATCATATAAATGTCTGAATATACCCAGACAGATTCTGTTTATCCTTTTTTTAGTCAATAAGCAGGTTTCTCCCTTATGCCAGCCAGGTGAGCTGATGTTTTTATTTCCTTTTAGTAATACCCAGATGTTTAGAGTTTCAACTGGCTGAGCATAAGTGAAGCTGAAGCAGCTGTGGATATAAGAAGACGTTTTATTTCCTAATCAAGGCACATCAGCAGCAGCAACAGGAGCCACTCTGCAGCCACACAGGAACTGTCGGAGGACATAACAGGAAGTCGTCTGGTTAGTAAAACATCCCATTAACCTCTCAGAGCGCAGCAGAGCCCGACACATGCTCTTGACACAGCTGTATCGATTGAGATCATTTATTTATTTACTTATTGTGAGAATAAACCAACAAAGGCTGTTTGGATGTTCAGTTCATGGGTTTTGTGTATTGTTTAAAGGGACAACGAGGAGTTTCTCCATCGGCAGAACGAAAATTTCCGCAACAATAAAAAAGTCTCACGTTAATGTGATGAATCTACGTTACCCACACTTGTTAATGGGCCCATTTTCGATAAATATATCGTTTTGTCTCTATCGTTATTTTGTTTATTATTAGTGGTGGCGGAAATGCTGGGCGAGCCGACCAGCGTTTCCTTACTTTCGGTTTCGTGGCGAGTCATGAGAATAACGCCGCCAAATCGCCGTTTATGGTCGGAACTACGACGGTATGTGATCGTCTTCCAACCTCTGACTTTAATTCTTGATGAATGAAAACATGAGTCTGTCTTGCGCCGGTCAAAGAAATGTACGGTGCGCGCAGAGGCTCATAAATGTAGTGTGAAAACGCTTCGCTTTTCCAAAACTCCTCGTTGTCCCTTTAACTTTATTTTCAAATTATAGGTTGTCTTTTTAAAAATGTTTTGATATATAGTTCAAAATTACGACTTCACTTAAACGTCTCATCGGGCTGTGTTGTTTCTGGATCTGTCCGGCTCTGGTACCAAACCTACCCATGATGCTCAGGGGGGGTCTGCACAGCATTGGTGCCCTGCTGGGGGCGGTGAGGAGGGTGGGGAAGAGGAGCAGGAGGAGGAGGGTGAGGATGGTGGTGGGGGTGGGGGTGAGGGTGAGGGTGAGGAGAGTGGGGGGGGTGAGGGTGAGGGTGAGGAGAGTGGGAGGGGTGAAGAGTAGGAGAGAGGGCAGCTCGACCCCCGGGCCAGGACTGGTTGTGGTAGACGGGCGACCGAGCGAAGGGCGGCCTGGAGGGACGGAGGGTGGAGGTTGAGAGGCAATAAAAAAGTTTTTGGTTCTTTTTTTTTTTGCTTTGTCGACTCAGCAGCTGCAAACAATCAGGTTGATGTTCAAAGAAACACACACACAGACCTCAGTAATCAGCTAACGACAACTTTTCCCTCTTTCACTCTTTATCAGAGCAGTTCCAGGTCGACTGGGAATGATTTATGGAGAAGGAAACTCACTCCATTTGTTTGCTAAACCTCAATAGTGCAGGTGTTTGAGAAATATCTCCAGGAGTTGAATAAGAAACTGTTTTTTTTTTCTCCTCTCACCATAATCCCTATAGTCGTAGCAGTAGGTTCATTACCTTTAATTATCGGTGCATGTTGTTTTGAGATCGGCGGGCGGGGCAGAGACGTGAGCTGCTCAACACAATGGAAATAAACGCTACAGGTCCCCTGTCCCTCATCAAACTCATCAAATACACAATCCAACAACTCCACAACGCTCTGATGAACAAGTTGTGACCTGCACATTCACCACGCTATGAGATAATCATGAATAATTATGTAACATCACGACACATGAAGCAAATACTCAGAATTACTTTCTCTTTTGAAATCCTTCCGCCCAGCAGTCGTGTCTGGAAAGTAGTTCCGGCAGCATTTGCCTCTAAAACAACTCTGTCTCGTAACATAACATGTTTATCTCATAGTGTGGTGAATGTGCAGGTCACAACTTGTCCACCAGAGCGTTTTGGAGTTGTTGGATTGTGTATTTGATGAGTTTGATGAAGGAAAGTTGGAAATACAGCGCGCCGTGTAGAGTTCTCAAAACAGCTTGCACCGACAATTAAAGGTAATGAACCTACTGCTAAGACTATAGAGATTATGGCAATAGGCGAATTTGCCAAAATGTTGAACTATCCCTTTAACATTTCCTCCAGACTGTGACGTGGCTCCGTCAGGGCTCACCTGCTCTGAGCTGCAGCTGTGGACGCTGACGAGGCGTTGGCACTGGGCCCGGCGTTGGGGCCCACGTCTGGCAGTTTGCGGCCGGCGTTCGGCCCCGGGGGCCTCATGCCCTGGCCGGCGGGCTGCGGCATGCCCGGGGAGGTGGGGGCCATGGTGTTGCCCCCGGCGGGGAAGGGTCGTCCCCCTGCGCCGGGGCCGGGGCCGCGTCCCGCCGGGGTGGAGGGGCCCTGGCCGTGCATCGGACTGCTGGCGTTCAGCCCCAGGCTGTTGGCCAATCCGGGGCCGGGGCCGGGGCCGCTGTAGTTGGCACTGGGGGCCCCGCCGTAGTGGGGGGGCCGGGGGTAGTTACCTGATGAAGGAGAAGTGACACAAGACATTAGACAGGAAGTCAACACAAAATAGCAAACACCCTTTTTAAAGATTTTTTGGTAACACTTTAATTTACAGGCCGTTAATTATGTGATAATATCAAGAAATAACAATTAATTGCATCATAATGTCTAGAAATAGCCCAGAAATAATGGTCAATTTTATAATAGTGTTGAGAAATATAGCCAAGAAATAATGATTGATTGTGTAGAAAAAGCCTAGAAAAATTCTGGCCTTACTTAAAAAAATTAAAAGCATGTGTAATCTTCCGTCTTTATGAAAAACGTGACATTACTATGAAATTGACCGTTATTTCTTGGCTATTTCTTGACATTATCACATAATTATGTAAATTAAAGGGTCACTGATTTTTCTTTAGTCTTTACCTGGGGGTCCATAGGGGCCGTACGAGCTGCCGTGCTGGTAGGAGCCGTGGTGCATGGGCCCCCCCGGTGCTGGGTGAGGGGACATGGGTGGTGCTGACTGCTGGGGGCCGAACTGAGGCCCTGCAGCGCTGCGCTGCATGGAGGGAGGGAAACCTGGAGAACAGAGACAAAGATGTGTTGGGACCACACGTTCATTTTAAGCCACTGAGAGTGTATGGTTGCTGGACTGTTTATTCCTTTAGACTTTCTGAACTTGAGTGTGTACTGTCTATGATTTGTAATAAATGTCCATGAACTAAAGTAGTTGTTCCGTGATTATTTGTGTACATTCTATTGTGACGCTAAAGCTGGTTATCAGGGTCTGTGCTCGACTTTATGCCTTCATATTTGATTGATTATTCTACAAGTGTTTCTTAATCTAAGAGTTTTCTATAATCGAGACTGACAGTTTGGTCATTGATCCCTGATCTCAGGGTGGTGCCCCGCAGTTGTTATTCATTTGTATTAATAATCCAACTATTCTGTTTACTAGTAATCATTAGTCAATAAGTGGTTTTACTACTGATTTAAATCGATAATCCCAAATTTGTTAATTTATCTATTAACCTCAATAATTAATAATTAGTTGACCTGCTTATTGATTATTAATGCTTAATAATTATTGTCAATCACCAAACTTGTGAGGAGAAGGTAGAAGATGGAGAGACGAAGAAGAAAAAACACAACCACGATAAAAGCCAGAAAAGACACACACACACAGACACACTACCTCTGTCCTGAGTCATGGCCGACTGGGAGGGATGAGGACCGACATCTGATCCAGGACCAGAGACCTGGGGGGTCAGCTGACCGCCTGAGACACACGGAGAGTGACGTTAATATGACCGTAAACATCTGGACTCGTGTGTAGGGATGTAACGATTATAGATTTTCTTGGTACGATCATTGTCAGAAAAATAATCATGATTATCATGATTATTATATTCAATAATTTTACAACACTATGAATGTGTAAAATCAAATATACCGTAGTCAAAATATATATTGCATTACCAATATATAAACAAACTAAAGTATCTATAAATATAGGACCAATTATTAATCCTTTAGAGGAAATGTTTGAAGTATTCAAATGTTTGAAGTTTTTTTTTAATCTTTTTTTTTCTTACAAATGAGGCACTAACATTTAAATTCCTACCAGTTCAGTGTTACGTTAGGTAAATTGACATTAACATAATTTAACCCAGTAACTGTGTATTTACCTTTACTCTGGGGTACAAAGTAAGATGGTTATCCCGCAGGTGATGATTAATAACGTTCATAATGTTGCGTAACTTTTTTTACATTCCGTGCGAGTTGCGCTGATTTGCCGACACGGTTCCGACATAATCTTTTTTGGAAAGTGACGGTATTTAGGAGCCTTTACGATTAAATAATTGTGGCATTTGGGGCGGTGCGTGGAGCAGTGGTTAAGGCGGCCGCCCCATGTAGAGGCTACAGTCCTCAACGCAGGCGTCCCCGGATCGAATCCCACGTCGGGCAGACCTTTCCTGCATGTCATTCCCCCTCTCTCTGCTTCGACCTTTCCTGTCTATCTCTACTATGGCTATCAAATAAAAATAGCCCAAAAATATATAGGCTACTAAAAAATAGGGGTGTAACGGTATATGTATTCGTCCCGTGACGTCACGGTACGGGGGTCACGGTTCGGTGCACACAGTCACACGACGAATACGTCTGAATGAATATTTAAAAAAAAAAAAAAAAAAAAGAAAAAAGTCGAGTCCTCACTCCAATCCAGGTGGCGGTAATGAGCCTCGAAGCTGCCTGCAACTGTCATAACAGACGAAGAAGAGAAGTGACGAGAGTGTGAAGTTAGAGGAGGAGAGCTGTCTGCTTCATTCATGTCACGGTGTGTCTTCTATGGTCTTCTCACACGACAGCGGTGGCGGCGGCGGTGACGGCTCGCGACCATAGAAAGCAGCTCGTGACTGGTCGACCGGACAAAGTCCGTCGGCGATGTGTCACGGATGCGCGCTGCGTCGCTAGAAACGCATCAACACGTAGCGCATGTTCACCCGCCTCCCCTCCCTCCTCCCTCCCTCCCTGCCTCATGTCAATCACTCAACTTATCCCGCTGCTTTTAAGCCTCTTGACATAAACACAGACAAGACAAACATCACCAAAGCAACTGGCATCTAGTCTAAATCAACTGTGTAAACCAACATTGATGTTAGTTTCTTGGTTTGTTTTGTTTGTAATAGTTGTCAGTTGTCAAGTGCAAGTTTTTTTCCCTTTAGAATTAATGAATGGCATGATAACACTCCTAATGCACTTGTTTGATTTTATATTATTATTTTTTTTTTTACTTTTATAACACAAGACAGATTTTAGTTTTACATTTAATAGTGTCTGTTGTACCGAAACCGCACCGAACCGTGACCCCTGAACCGAGGTACGTACCGAACCGTGACTTTTGTGTACCGTTACACCCCTACTAAAAAATAATTGTGGCATTTAATACCACGACTAATTGTGAAAACAGGTAATCGTGACATCCCTACTCGTGTGTGTATAAATGAATAGAATAGATCATCATCGTCTTCGTCCTACCTGGTCCGCTGGTGGCGGGGGAGATCGGTGCAGACCGTGATTGGCTGCTGGACCCGGCGGGCGAGGGCGAGGGGGAGGGCGACGGCCCGGTGCGAGCGGCCGGCGGGTGTCGAGGAGAAACGTGGGGGGAGAAGGGAGAACGGGCCGGGGTCCCCTGGTCGCCCTGAGCGCTGCCGGATCCCGACGCCCCCGAACTCACCGCAGCCTCGGTGCCGGTCGGCAAATCATCGATGGAGCCAGACAGGTCCTGGAAAAAACAACACACACACACACACACACACAGATATTCTCTGTTAATCAACTCAGACAATGTTTTATTGTTTAGACTGCTAATCAATCAAGAAGAACACTTTTCTTTTCTTTAAACAAAATCACCCCAAAATTGTTTGTTTGATGGTTTCAGGGTCTCAGCTTGTTGAAATCTATTCACTGGAAAAATAATCAAGAGACTCTGTTTCCCTTGTTGCTGTTTCTGGCTTCAATTCTACAGAACCTGATTTAACTTTTAATTTCACAGAACCACAGTTATGACACTTGGACCATTAATTTTGAACCAGAAACTACTCAATAATATGCCACAGGAAATTGAACATAATAAAATAAAATAAAATATTTTTTTAATTTTAATTTATTTGCCCCATCCTCTCTGTTTTGTTTTTACAGTGAACAATAGTGCAATAATAACACTTTAATTCTTCAGGTCAACGGGTGAGGAGGAGATTTTTTTAATTAACATAAAACAATGTAAGGTTTTGTAGAAATGTAACCCTCCTGTTGTCGACTGGGTCAAGGAAGGATGGAGGGAAAGAAGGGAGGGAGGGAGGGACGAAAGAAAGAAAGAAAGAAAGAAAGAAAGAAAGAAAGAAAGAAAGAAAGAAAGAAAGAAGGGAACAGATTGGGTCAAGGAAGGAAGGGAAAAGAGATGGTGGAAAGAAGGAAGGGAGAAAGGAAGGAGTGGGGAAAGGTGAGGAGGGAGAAGGGAGGAAAGAAAGGAAAGATGCAGGAAGAAAGGATGGAAAGGAGAGAGAGAGGAGGGAGGAAGGAAGGAAGGAAGGAAGGAAGGAAGGAAGGAAGGAAGGAAGGGAGAAAGGTGAGGAGGGAGAAGGGAGGAAAGAAAGGAAGGATGGAGGAAGAAAGGAAGGAAAGGAGAGCGAGAGGAGGGAGGAAGGAAGGAGGGACAGAAGGAAGGGAGGAAAGGAGAGAGAGAGGGGAAGGAAGGAAGGATGGAGGGACAGAAGGAAAGAAGGAAAGAAGGACCAGTCCAACAGATTGGGTCAGTCTGACTCAGGAGGAAAACAAGAGGGTTAAGATTATAAAAGATATATTTCCACTTCCACTCCTCTGTTGTTGTTTTTTTTTCTCCTTTTCTTTCTTTTTAATTTGCAGCTGTTTTTCTGACTCGTCATTTAATGAAACATCACAGCGGCGGCTTCGTCCATGACTTCACCGTCGCGCTCACAGGACGATCATTGACTATTCTTCAGCGACGCCTCATAAACGCCTCGATCGGCGGTGGAGCGAACGGCTCAGCTGGAGGACGCCGACGCTAACCGTCCAACACCAACATGGAAACTCAGACCCGACCTCAGAGAGGATGAACCTGACAGAGTGACTTTCAAACATCATTAAAGGGATAGTTCAACATTTTGGCAAATTGGCCCATTGCAATAATTGCTATGGTCATAGCAGTAGGTTTGTTACCTTTAATTGTCGGTGCAAGCTGTTTTTAGAACGGAGGAGCAGAGCCGTGAGCTGCTCAGAGCTACACTACGGAGGCTCATGGGATTTCTTGGTTTCCCTCATCAAACTCATCAAATACACAATCCAACAACTCCAAAACGCTCTGGTGGACAAGTTGTGACCTGCACATTCACCACGCTATGAGATAATAACACAACGTTACCAGACAGAGTTGTTTTAGAGGGAAATTCATGCAAAACCGCTGATGCGCGTTACCGTTGGGGGCAGTTTTTCATCAAGCAGTCTCTGCATTTCCCTCTAAAACAACTCTGTCTGGTAACGTTGTGTTATTATCTCATAGCGTGGTGAATGTGCAGGTCACAACTTGTCCACCAGAGCGTTGTGGAGTTGTTGGATTGTGTATTTGATGAGTTTGATGAGGGAAACCAAGAAATTCCATTAGCCTCTGTAGCGTAGCTCTGAGCAGCCAAAATGTTGAACTATCCCTTTAAAGTTAGAAAACCTGCTGCTCTGTGTGACGGGGCCGTTGTATTTCAGATCTCTCTCCTCTCCTCTGCTTGTCCAGCTGTAGAAACCCAAACCGCTTCCAAACCACAGATGTTGTGGTGTGGACGTACGACTCTCCTCACTTTTACATTTCCAACAATGTGTGTGGGTTTTTTTTTTTTTCTACTTTGTGTGTGTGTGTGTGTGTGTGTGTGTGTGTGTGTTGGCCCGTGAAAGACGCCTGCTACCCTACGTGACCCTGAAGCTGCAGCCAGATGCAGCGATTGTGCAGATGAGGATCGACCCGAGTGCGGAGCAGATACACTTATTGTAAATTATCCATCAGTTTATTACAGTCACCGTGGGAATTTTCTTTTCTTTCTCTTTTTTTTTCTTTTACGGACAATTATAAAGATTGATCGTCCGACCGACCGACCGACCGACCGACCAGACTCTGGCGGAGTGGACGCCGGTCTCTGGAGCGGCTCCACGGCCCGCTGGGCTTTTAAAGACCAGGAGGAAAAAAGATGGAAAGAACAAAAAAAAAACACACACACAGACTGACAGAAAGAAGGAAAAAGGTTTCAGCTGTGAAACAACACACAGTTTGAGTTTCAACGACTTCACCCCCCCAACCTCCTCCTCCTCCTCCTCCAACATCTCCACGCTCCCGAGCAGCTCCGGTGATTTATGGTCACAATTACTGTGTTTCATTAAAACCTCACAGTCTCTAATTTGATGAATAGAGTTTTTCCGGCCTCATCGCTCATTCACACTTTTCTCTGCAGAGCGAAGGAGGACGAACACGAGAACAGAACAGACGTCTCTTTATGTTTCCTTTAAAATTAAATAAAAAAATTTAAAAAACACGCACAAACTGAACTTTGAGTAACGTGAATCGTCAGTTCGTCACATCGCTCTCCGTCATCGCTGCTCCCAGACAGACGTCACCCAAACCTCAGGAGGAACGAGGGAGGAACTGGGACTGTTGTTGTTTACTTTTTAATTTCAACACAATGAACACAACAACAAAAACAAAAGGACGACAGGTTCCTGATCATTTCCTCCTGTAAAAAATCTGTAATACCACGAAACCAAGATTTTTTTTCCCCCTGCAGGTTTTTATTTGAAGAACTTTGTGTGAGGAAGACGACAGTGGAAGGAAATACAGTTAACTTAAACCCTCCTGTTGTTCGTCTGTTCCCTTCCTCCATCCTTCCTTCTTTCCACAATCCTTTTCCCTTTCCTTCTTCTTCCTTCCTCCTTTGATCCAATTGACCTGATCTGTTCCCTCCCTCCCTCCATCTTTCTCTCCTCCCTTCTTTCCCTTCCTCCTTTTTCTTCCTTCCTTGAACAAATCTGTTCCCTCCATCCATCTTTCCTTCCTTCTTTCCACAAACCTTTTCCCTCCCTTACTTCTTTTCCTTCTTCCTTTCTTGAATGAATCTGTCCCCTCCCTCCATCTTTTCCTTCCCTCTTTCCACAATCCTTTTTCCCTCCCTTCCTTTTTGACCCAATTGACCCAATCTGTTCCCTCCCGCCTTCTATCTTTACTTCCTTTTCCCCTTCCTTCTTTCCTCCCATCTTTCCCTTCGTCCTTCCTTCCTTCCTTCTTTCCTTCACCCAGGTCAGGAGGACAACGGGAGTTAAAATAAATAAGTCAGAGAGAGTTAGAATAAAAAAAACTAAATCTTAAGTAAAAGCTTAAATGAGATTTGATCCACTTGGTCCAAATATGATAAAATGTTCTAATTATTCTGAACTTTGTGTTTCATAAAAAAAAAAAAGATTGAAGGTAAATCATGCTTTAACTTTTTAAAGGTTTGATGAAAAAGTCTTTTGTCTTTGTTCCTGTGCCTTTGGTATTGAAGTGCAGCTCTTCTTCTTCTTTTTCTTCTTTTCTTCTGGTCTCGGTGACGGTTGAATGGAAAATTAAAAGAGAAGCATCTGTGATGTTTAGGGATCAGTCGGTCTTCAGGCTGGAGGAGGATTCAACATCAAGAGAAAACTGACGACCCCAAGTCCAGAGCTTCAACGAAGGAGGATGGAGATAATAAGAATAAGAAGAATGAGAATGATAAAAAAAAATTAAAAAAAAACACTGACGCATCATTTTCTGCCAGAAAAAAAAAACAACTGAAAACCCTGAAGTGTTCAATCAGCTGAGAGACGGAGAGAGAGAGAGAGAGAGAGAGAGGATAAAGCTGAGGGAACATCTGGGAGCCGTCCAACACTTTCATTATCTGAGATGTGACAAAGAACAAAAGGATCGAGAAGAAAAGAAAGAAAAAAAAACTGCCAAAGAACAATTAAGTCAGTGAGAGAGAGAGAGAGAGAGAGAGAGAGAGAGAGATGAGGAGGGAGGATGAGAGGCAGGTGATGGCACGATGCCAGCCCGTTGCCATGGCAGCAGCCGACGCCAATTAAGGTGAGTGACAGGTAGGTGAGGGAGTCGGGTCACTCTAAAACACAGAGAGAGTCTTAATACGTCTGATACAGTGAAGCGAGACCAATAATCAATCAATCAATCAATCAATAGATTCTCTAATCCATTTATCGATTTTGTTTTTTTTACCTGCTTTATATGATTTTACTTGTTTTGAATAACCTTTATTGTTCCTTCAGTTCCTTTATGAGCCTATTGTTACCACAGTTTTCACATTAATGACGTCGACGAGCGGTTAATTATTGATTAACGTGACTGACGGTTCGATTACCGCTCTACGGTGTGTGTGTGTGTGTGTGTGTGTGTGTTTTGCTGCCTTGCTCAGAGGCACAACAACACCACTGTGTGTGTGTTTTTATAAGAGACTGACGACGACTGAAGATTCAACTGTGACAGAAAGAAATAAATTCATAAAGATGAAGGAGGGAAGGAGGGAAGGAAGGATGGAGGGATGAGACAACAGAGAGGACGAGAGAGACAAGAGAAGGTGACATAAATGAAGGAGGAGGAGGAGGAGGAATGAGAGCAGAGAAAAAAAGAGAGGAAAGAGAAGAGGAGGGAGGGAGTCAAAGAGATGGATGGAGAAAAGACGAAAGGAAGGAATGAGAGGGAGGAGAGACAGAAAAAGAGGAGGGTAAGGAAACGAAGAGGAGAAAAAAGGAGAGAGAAAGTCTGAGAAGAAGAAGGGAGGAAAAAGAGGAGAGAAACACTGCACTGAAATCTCCCATCTGCCCCTGGGCCTGGGACCAGCCAATCAGAGCGCGGCAACCCATCCTCCCGCCCCCCTCGCCATGCCAACAGCTCGGCCAATCAGCTGCCTCGCTGCCACACAGTCTAATTATAAAGAGTGAGCTGCAGAGAGAGAGAGAGAGAGCAAGCGTTTCTCTGCAGCCTCGCTCACCCTTCTTCTCCTCCTTCACCTGCTCTACCTGTTCTCCTTCACTTCCTCTTTTTCTCCTCTAACCGCCCCGTGCTTGTCTTCCCTCCACCTCCTGCTGTTTTCCCCCCTCCTTCCTTCCTTCCTTCCTTCATCTCATCCCCCCTTTTCCTCTTCTCTATTCTGCCTCATGTCTCTCTGTTCTCTCCTTCATCTCCTCTTCCCTTCTTCCTCCTCTATTCCACCCCTCACTCTCACTTCCTGCTTTCTTACTCACCCTCCATACTTCTCCTTTTCCTCCTACTTTCACCTCCTCTTTTCTTTCTCTCTCTCTCTCATTCAAATCCTCCTCAGTTTCCTCGTATTACCTCATCTTCCTCCTCCTCCTCCTCTTTCACTCTCCTTCCTTCATCATTTTATCTTTCTCTTTTGCACTCTATTCTTTCTCCTCCTCCTCCTAATTTCTCCCCTCTGTTCTTCTTTCTATCCTCCTCCTCCTCCTCTTTTGTTTCTCCCTCTCTTCCTCACTGTGTGTTTGCGGTGAATCTGAATATCAAACTGTTTGTAACTTTTCCTCTGTGTCTCATTCATCCTGTTGTGATGGTCGTCTATGAAAACCGATCGCAGCTGATTCAGAAACGTTTGTGGACACTTTGACTAAACGTGAATAAATATAGAAAACAAATAAATAAATAAAATAAATAAATAAATATATAAATA
Source organism: Trachurus japonicus (assembly GCF_045865225.1). NCBI lineage: Eukaryota > Metazoa > Chordata > Actinopteri > Carangiformes > Carangidae > Trachurus > Trachurus japonicus. The sequence goes on along the minus strand of NC_140930.1, from coordinate 6,127,091 downwards.
AATAAAAAGGGAGCTCATGCTGTAGCCCACAGTGCGAGTGAGTGACTGGCTCCATGGCAGCATTGTTGTCCATATTTGTTCATCTGTTGAAGGCTCATGGGAACTCATTGGTTTAAAAAAGAACCGAGTTAAAATAAATGTGACAAATCACATTAATACAAGTTTTTTTCATGATGCATTATTTATGGACTTTTTATGTCATCCGTTTTATTTTTATATTCCTCTACATTCAAACAGAGAAGAAATCTGCAAAGCATACTGTACAACACAGTGATAAAGTCAATTTAGTGTTATTTCATGTTCATATTTTATTATAATGACTGTTTTATGCTGCTTTCACTCTTTTTATTTGACTATTTATTCATTTATTTCATTGTTGTTTCTTTGGCAATCTGTTTTTTTTTTGACTAACGATTGAATAATGGTGTTGAAAAAAGGGCTGTTGGGGAAAATATATCACTGTTATTGTTAAACTGATGATGTCCTCTGTGCTGCTTCAATGCCAAACGACACCATGAGCGACGATCAATAAACCAACATCCAAATAATCATTTTAGCTATAAGAACTAAAAAAAAACTAAACTAAATTATAAACACTAAACGATCTCAGAGTCACCGAGTCTGAAGTGAAGTTATTAAAGAGTCCGTGAGGCGTTCGGGTGCAGCAGCTGATGATGATTTCTGCTGATTTTTTTACTTTCCCTTCCTGCAACAGAGCCCCCCGTCTCCCCCCTCCCTCCGCCTGTTGCCATGGCAACTGCATCAGCACCCTGACTTCAAAGAGGAGGCACAGAAAAGAGAACGACAGGGAGAAGGGGGAAGGAAAAAAAGAGAGAGAGAGAGAGAGAGAGAGAGAGGGAGAGGGGGAGTGAAAGAGGACGGGATCAAGATAACAGTGAGAGAAGGGGAAAGGAGTGAAAGAGGGAATGAAGATGAAGGTGAAGGTGAAGAGACGGAGGGAGAGGTGAAAAAAAGAGAGGAACAGATAGAGAGAAAGAGGAGCGTTCACCGTCAGAGCTGAAGGAGATTTCATTCAAGCAGCTATAAAATGTTTCCTGAAGGTTTTTCCTCTCAGAGTGAAGGTGCCTGGAAAACACTCGGCACATCGCTGATTTATTTACACTGAGTTCATCACATTCACACGGAGTACCCCAGGGCTCCGTCATCGGGCCTCTAGTGTTTATCGATATCAGGGTTTCTACAGGTACCAGCAAATCTAGTTTAATGCTTTTTAATGCCATTTCAAACATTTTTAAAGGGATAGTTCAACATTTTGGCAAATTGGCCCATTGCCATAATCCCTATAGTCATAGCAGTAGGTTCGTTACCTTTAATTGTCGGTGCAAGCTGTTTTTAGAACGGCGGAGCAGAGCCGTGAGCTGCTCAGAGCTACGCTACGGAGGCTCATGGGATTTCTTGGTTTCCCTCATCAAACTCATCAAATACACAATCCAACAACTCCACAACGCTCTGGTGGACAAGTTGTGACCTGCACATTCACCACGTTATGAGATAATAATGTAAAGTTACCACACAGAGTTGTTTTAGAGGTAAATTCATGCAAAACCGCTGATGCGTGTTCCTGTCTGGGCAGTTTTTCATCAAGCAGTCTCTGTATTTACCTCTAAAACGACTCTGTCTCGTATTGTCTGTTATTATCTCAGGGTTTCCCGCAGCGCTTTCCTGTTAAGGCGGCTGCCTTAACAACAAAGAGCTGCCACCTAAACTAACGTCTTTAAAAAAATAAAAATGTAGCGATATTCGCCCCGAAGTCACTTATATAAGCAGCTCACAACAGACAGGGAAACTTCAGAGAAAGTGCGGTCCGAGCGGAGCTGAAAACCAGCGGTAAACATCCTTTAAATGTAAACAACAGCAGCTCGGTGTCGAGTCGAGCCGCTACAGCGTCATTATTTCAGTTGCGTGGCCGCGGCCGACACGGATCGACCCAGCAGGAAGCATCAGGCGCTCGGAGCGTGATACCTGCGAGGCTCGGCCTGAGGGGAAAGAGGACGCCGTCATTATCGGCAACAACGACGACGACGAGGACAACGATGAGGACGAGGAGCAGCTGCAGACAGCAGGGAGGGTCTGAAACATGTTCAATCTGTCACACAGTCAGAGGCTGAATCACGACCACGGAGCCTGACACAACAAACAACTCTTGCTTCTATATTATGTCGCTCCATCTGTTGCTTTTCACCCCTTTATGATCTGTTGCTTTGTCAGAATCAGGGCAGAGACAAAGCAGCTTCAGAGGACCGACTCTAAATAAAGTTGGCTGACACGTCTGAGGGAGAAAACCGTCTGGCCACATGTGACGGATTTCAAAATAAAAGCCCTTTCATTTGACAGCGCTAGTGGACGGGGCTGTCAACTTTAGATTTCTCACATGGTTCAATTATATGAAGAAGATTTTCTCGCCAACGACATTAACGAAGCAGATGTTCCTGCACTAGAGTTTGCAGAAAGACGGATAGTATTTAAAGGGACAACGAGGAGTTTTGGAAAAGCGAAGCGTTTTCACACTACATGAGCCTGCGCGCGCACCGTGAAATTCTTTGACCGGCGCAAGACAGACTCTGGTTTCCTTCATCAAGAATTAAAGTCAGAGGTTCGAAGACGATCACATACCGTCGTAGTTCCGACCATAAACGGCGATTCGGCGGCGTTATTCTCATGACTCGCCGCAAAACCGAAAGTAAGGAAACGCTGGTCGGCTCAACCAGCATTTCCACCACCACTAATAATAACAAAATAACGATAGAGACAAAACGATATATTTATCGAAAATGGGCCCATTAACAAGTGTGGGTAACGTAGATTCATCCACATTAACGTGAGACTTTTTTATTGTTGCGGAATTATTCGTTCTGCCGATGGAGAAACTCCTTGTTGTCCCTTTAAATATTTCCATGTGCTGTTGCGTCCGGACTCACCGGCAGGCTGGACGGTCTCTCCTGTTGGCTCAGACCCATCTCCTCGTGGTTTGGTTTCCCAGGAGTCATAGCGGCAGACTGGCCACGCCCTCCGTACGCCTCCTGCGGCACCTCCTGCATCAAGACAGACGGACGAATAAAGTTTTTTAATAAAACCAAACACTCAAGAGCTCTCACCCGTCAGATCCTGAGTTTACTATCTATGAAAAAACAAAACAATTTCACCTCAGCGTCCATTTAACTGCTGCTCTGGAGGCTTTAACCACATCACAAGGTATAAAGGGATAGTTCAACATTTTGGAAAATTAGCCCATTGCCATAATCCCTATAGTCATAGCAGTAGGTTCGTTACCTTTAATTGTCGGTGCAAGCTATTTTTAGAACGGCGGAGCAGAGCCGCGAGCTGCTCAGAGCTACGCTACGGAGGCTCATGGGATTTCTTGGTTTCCCTCATCAAACTCATCAAATACACAATCCAACAACTCCAAAACGCTCTGGTGGACAAGTTGTGACGTGCACATTCACCACACTATGAGATAATAACAGAACGTTACCAGACAGAGTTGTTTTAGAGGGAAATGCAGAGACGGCTTGATGAAAAACTGTCCCTGAAGGCAACGCGCATCAGCGGTTTCACATGAATTTCCCTCTAAAACAACTCTGTCTGGTAACGTTGTGTTATTATCTCATAGCGTGGTGAATGTGCAGGTCACAACTTGCCAAAACGTTGAACTATCCCTTTAACAACAAACTGGTGCTGGGTTTGAAATCAATGTGGCTGTGTGTGGTGCTTGAAATAAGAAGGTATAAGCAAGATTTTCAGACACAGGTAAACCCATGAATAAAACCAGATTGACAGCTTTTCCAGTTTACTTTTCTGTTTGGGCTGAAAACACGACTGAATGTTGAAAAAGAGTCGAGCTGTTACCTGTTGTTCAAAAGGTAAAACAGATCTGTTGTGTCTCATTGCCTTGTTGGTGCTTCAGTGAAAATGTCAGAGCCTCTGTGTGAGACGTTTCCATCAGTGACTGTGTGTTTTTAAAACTTATTTCAAGGCTGCAGCTCACTCTTTCATCCCAGAGCGCAGCCTTCGAACATCCAATCCTTTGACTGACCAGTTCTGGCACAAGACCTTTCAAAACACTTTTTATAAATGAGAAACATGTACAACTTTTTTTTTTTTAAAGAAACTCAAACTAAGCCGCAATAATGCACAAAAAAAATCCAGATGACAAAACCACTGTTTGCCTTTCTGACACCATTTGATATCAGTGTTTGGTAACTGACTGAAAAACATCAGTCTACTTGTCCAGTTGCAACAGAACAGCATTTCCTCTGAACGTCTTCTGTCTTTTATCAGATAACTGCGGTCGCTGCCTCACAGTTAGGAGGTAACAAGACTTTTGCGAATCATTGCCAGGGAGCATTAAACAGTAAGCACGAATGCAAGTTGACACATGGCGCCACATCATTAAACGCCACTGGCCCCGCTAACACGAGTCAGCTCTGTGGAAAGACGGCTATTTATTCCTCACATCAGTGCATCCTCACTACACCTTCAGTCTGTGTACAATGTGTCCACTGTGTGCTATAGGTCACATGTGGCGTCCCTCATATTACCGGCTGTGGAGTTTGTAATTACTGCAGTGGATCCGTTCGAATGCACAACAAGACACTTCTGCAGCTTCTCTGGGAGACCGAGCTGGTCTCCAGAATGAGGCAGGGACAGGAGGAACACGACTAAAGTTGGACTGTAACAACGGGACCAATTCAATTAGACGCCCTGAGGAGTCCAACAAACCTCTGCTCTGCTGTCAATACAACCTCAGGCTAACACAATTATACCCAAAAGACAATGAAGTGAACAAACAAACCAACTAAGACGGAGCAGACAGACTAAACAAGCTGATAAACCAATTAACCAATTAAAGGATCTGATTGGCTCCTGACAGGCTCGTCCACACTCTGCACTTTAATCTATCAAGCTCTAAAAAAAACAACAATGGCGGAGTCTAGGGCTGTCAGAATTCGAATTATTTTAAAGGGACAGTTCAACATTTTGGCAAATTGGCCCATTGCCATAATCCCTATAGTCATAGCAGTAGGTTCGTTATACCTTTAATTGTCGGTGCAAGCTATTTTTAGAACGGCGGAGCAGAGCCGTGAGCTGCTCAGAGCTACGCTACGGAGGCTCATGGGATTTCTTGGTTTCCCTCATCAAACTCATCAAATACACAATCCAACAACTCCAAAACGCTCTGGTGGACAAGTTGTGACCTGCACATTCACCACGCTATGAGATAATAACACAACGTTACCAGACGGAGTTGTTTTAGAGGGAAATTCATGCAAAACAGTTGATGCGCGTTCCCGTCGGGAGCAGTTTTTCGGCAAGTAGTCTCTGCATTTGGGATTATGGCAATGGGCCAATTTGCCAAAATGTTGAACTATCCCTCTAAGTGTGTTGCAAATGTTACATAACATTTGGTTGATTTGGTTAAATGCCCTTTAGTGGACGCGGGACGTAATAATAAGGTGTTATAGGTGGATATAATGAGCTAAAAAAAACAAAAAACATTAAAAACTCTAATATAATTCAAATATTTAACATAAGAAGCGTTAGAAATTCAAATCTGATTTGGGGCCCTAGCGGAGTCCCAAATCAGGGGCAGCTTCCTTCAAGGCTTCAAGAAATGTGTCGTCCTTTTCCTGCCAACATATCCCAAGATTCCTTGTGGCCCAGAAAGCAAACAACGCCTGAGGATGACCCTTTGCAATGTGACTGTTCAACAGCCAATGGCACAACTGTTAGATGGTAATATGATATGATTGGAAATACAACGACAGAGACACCGCTACAGCCAAAAATTAGCCAAAAATTCTCCGTAGGCGCCAATCATGGACTACGGCAACAATGAAGGGCCACACCTTCACAGATCGCGTCCACTAGGCAATGAAGCCACTGAATTAGGGCACAGGACGACAGAGCTTCTACACCAGCAGATAAAACACGATCGTCTTGGGTTTCGATCAACTTTATTTCTGCTGATGCTTCTCAGGAGTCGGCTCATCAACTGCTTTGGGATTGGCGGCATCACCAATAAACAACGCTGCGTGATTTAGGACCAGACTGGACGGGTGGTGCTGGAGTTATTACACCATATTAACATGTTCCTGTTGGCTCAGACCGGTCAGGCGTCCCGGTGTGATCCAGTGCAGCTGGAGAGAGTTTTGCCTTTAACCGTCTATGAAGGTGAAATCAGCGAGAAACTGTGTGCTGGTCTGGTCTGCAGCCTTCACCGAGGGCACTTTCTCTTTCTCTCCCATCGCTCTCTCGCAGAGTTAATTAAGGCCGTCAGAGCAGCGGCGTCTCGGGGGAAATCCTGCTTTGTGTTACTGTGATTGGACTTCCTTCAATGTTCCCCACACACGGCGGCAACCTGACAGTTTCACCTGCATATTGATTATATTAAGCCCGCGCCGTCCCCTAGGTGTATTTTTGGTCTGCGCCGGACTCGGTCTTCACAACAACCTTGACAAGTTCTACATCGCTGTAAAGCTCAGAGTCTCCTTGTTCTGTCTGTGCAAAAACATTTCAGGATACTCACATCACTGCGGTTTGGATCCGTTCATAAGGGACGATACACAAGCTTCAATCTGAGACAAACTGTTGTTGTTGTTCATGTTTATGACTGTGAACAAACAGGTTAAACAACAACAACAGCAGCCGTTTTTCTACTCTTCTCTATCCTTCTCAGGCTGCAGCACAGAAATGGGTCAATGTTAGTTTCAGACGAGTGATTTAGCTGCTGACGCCCGCGACATCTAAAGCCTCTCGCTGATCTCAGGCACGAAGCAGCAGAGGTCAGATAAAGGTCAGTGTCTCAACACCGGGGCAGAGCTGAGGTGGTTTCACCCAAATTAAGGCCCAACGAACGAGCAAAAACAAAGAGATCGTGTTATTTTTATTATTTTTGCAGATTGTGATACGAGGATGAATGTCATTAGTAAGCCAGAGCGTCTCTGCAGCATCGCAACTAAGTCCATTTTTTTCGTCGTTTGCACATTAAAAAACTAAATTTGACCTCATGTTGTGTCGATCATGTTTATACACCGACTCCGAAACTTTCGTCTGTTGTTAAAGTTTTCGGAACAGATTCGATTTTCTGCGTTTTCCGCATCCATGAAAATGTTTTCTGACCAATCACAGTTGAGACTGTTAGATCTCGCTGAGCTGCCTGCGTGTGTGTGTGTGTGTGTGTGTGTGTGTGTGCCAGCCGCTGTTCAGGATCATGGAAACTGGTTGTCTTCTTTTTAATGTGTGAGTTCAGTAGAGCTAATAATCTATCAAACTGAACCACTGAAATCCTAAAATAAACTGTTGAAGTGATCATGATAATCCTGAATCTGCAGCTCATTTACAAGCAGGTCTCTTTGCTCTTGACATCCTCTCAGGATCGGATGGACACAATATTTTCTATTTCTCAATTTTATTTCTCCACAAAGTCATCCTTACTGCGTGACGACTCTTGTCTCCAAGTTTGGAACAGAAAATAAAAACGCATGGTAATAAAACGCATCAGACTCAGTGTGTAAGGCGTCTGTTTGTAATGATTTTTTTTAAAAATGCATATGAAAAAAAAAAACTGCCTTGGTGTGCAAAGACCTTTATAGTGCAAATGACGCACAACAATGTGACACATTTTAATATTATTTGTTAATCACAGCTCCTGTGTTTGTCTCCTGATCATAGTTGGATTAATGTTGCAGCCTGAATTCAGAATTAATTCTGTTGTCTGAGGAGATGAATCTGTGCAGGTTTCATTTGATGTTAACAGTAGATTTTCTCTCAGACATATTGATCCGATAAACGTTATAATATATATTCTCAGGGAGTTTCACAGTTTTCTGTCCGACTTGTGATCGTCTTCACACAAACACTGGCTGTCCTGGTCTGACAGGCCGCCGGTCTGCTCATCAGGACTGAAGGACACTTCAACACGAGGGGCCGTGGATCGACGACCCGCTCTGCCCCCACAGAGCCGCTTTATTACTTTCATTCCTCCGGCGGTGTGAAGGACTCGGGTCGAGTCCAATTCAGAATCAATTCTCCCTCTCAGTGTTTCTGATAGTGACCTTCACTCGGCTCAGGTTTGATTTCTCATTTCTGTTTCAGAACACAATCTCTGCTTTTTCCATCTGGTTGATGGAATCTCAATGCTTCCTCTGTCTCTTTCACATTAGCGCAGCAGTATTTGTCCATATAATGGTTGTCAATGGATACCAACTTTCTTCGTCCAAAAAGACACACCAAAAAACATCCAAATACCTCCATACTGCTCGTCTGTAATGTCCCTCTTGTATTGAAGCCCTGACATGAGAAATTGTTCCGAAAAAAATTAAATAAGTCTATATTTTAAGCCTGTTTGTAGCGGAAGCTCCCAGTGTCTCAGTTCACTGCTTTGCCTGTGTCAGTGCAAATCACGACCGGCGGAACAATTTCTCATGTCGGGGCTTCAATACAAGAGGGACATTACAGACGAGCAGTATGGAGGTATTGTTTTTTTAAATTTTTTTATGTTTCTTGGTGTGTCTTTTTGGACAAAGAAAGTTGGTATCCATTGACAACCATTATATGGACAAATACTGCTGTGCGGGCCCCCCCGTAACTCAGAGAAGGAACGGAGGACTCTGAAAATTCTCACAGCTCTTAGTTGACATGAGGGTGAGTAGATAATGAGTGAAATTTGAATTTTGGGTGAACTATCCCTTTAAAAGCCTTCAAGCAGTTCAGAGAGCTGGAAGAATTAGTTACTTTGTCAACCTGAGGAAATTTTTATTGTCAAGCATATTTGTATTTTGTTTGTTGATTCAAACATTTGTGGCTTTTAGCTTCCTGAGTTTGGGGATTTTATGCTTTTGTTACATGTGAGTTTGTGAAAGATGAACACAGCGTTGTTCCTGTTTTCACGGAGCTTGTCGATAGTTTGGGGCGTTTCACACTAAAACTAAAAAAAGATTTTTTACAAGAACGTGTAGCCCTTCCTTCCTTCCTGTTGAAGGCTTTTATTGTGAAATACTTGATTAGGATCATAATGAAACGATCATGACAGGGTTCCTACAGCTTAAGCCTAGTTAAATTTAAGACTTTTTAAGACGTTTTTAATGCCACTTGAAATGAAATTTAAGACACGTCACCACATATATTACATAGAGTTAGGGACAATTTTACCCACTTTCCTATGGTCCAAGGTAAAGTGACTGCTACATGAATGATTGGGGGTGGGGGGGCTATGAGTGAGTGAGTGACATCATTTAACAGCTGTGTAGTTGTGGAGAGGAGATGATAAACTAAAAAGGACACGTTTGCTCGTCGGTACTGTTTGTTTCCATCCAAAGTGATTCAAATTACTGGGAAATGTGCATTAAAAGAAATCAGAGTTCTGTGTGTTTCCAGACTTTGGTGAAAACTACAAACTCGCGCAAGTTTTCCGCAGCTGTCCTTTCAAAATAAATGCATAAAAAGTCCAGAAAAAAAAAAAAAACTGACTCGGGAGCTGGTGGCGGTGAGAAATTTAGCGGTGACGGCCGCCACTAACTTCCCTATGTGGGAATGTTACCAGTTATTTTGAGATTTGAGACTAATTACAATCATAAAATCCCACTTACCAAGTGTTAACATTTTTAAGACGTTTGAAACATTGATTTAAGACATTTTAATGCCAATTAAGGCCTTGTTTTTAGATGAATGAATTCAATGCCTTTTAAGACTTTTTAAGGATCCGTAAGAACCCTGCATGATGTGTGAACAGCGTCTGTTGTAGCTCAGGTCAGGTGCTAGGTCGGTACCTGTTGTGGCAGCGGGCGGGGCTGCATGTACGGCGGCTGGCTGGGGGCGGCTGGCTGCTGCTGGGGGGGGCTGAAGTAGGGAGGCTGGCCCGGCTGACAGTAACCTCCCATGGTGCCTTGCTGCTGCTGCTGCTGCTGCTGCTGCTGCTGCTGCTGCTGACCGTACTGAGAACCCATCTGAGGAGAAACAACAAACACCAGTGAAATGAAATGAGTCTCTGATGAATAAATAAGGAGACGGCGCGCTGACGGCTGATTTACTACAGACAGACCGAGCTGGTTCTCAGTTGTGGTGGGAGCTATTTCGGGGCGTCCTCACCCTTGAAAGACTCATTCATTTTTTACCAAAGACACCGAGTGTGTTTCCATCCACCGCGTTTCATGAGCACGTTCAGTTCGAGTGGAAACACTGGAAACTAAAACTGGGGGGGAAAAAAAAAACTATTTTAAACCCGACGTGGGAAAGCGGTTGTGTAGATAAGAAACACATCAGATCTCTGTGTGGAGCAATGACGCTCGCTCACATTAATACATGAGATGTTTTTTCCATCACATGGTTTTTCTGACTGGAGCTCTTTGGAATGACCTCATCTTCTTCTGCGGTGGTTTTAACGGCAGCGAGCGGAGACTCGGCTCCACCAGCTGTTTGCCTCCATCCGCCCGCCAACTCGTATTCACACAGCAGGAGCAGAGAGAAACTCACCTTAATTAGCATTTTATCTTGATGACTCTTTGGATTTTTGGTTAAAAATTGGATGAAACTTGATAAATGTGACATCTATTCTGCTTTTTCTGCACATGAGACAATAAATGACATGATGAAACTTGATTAAATTTAAAGCTTTAATCAAATTATTAAGATTATTGGTTGAATTCAGCATCTGTCACTCTTGTAGGGTTGTCGATTGTCAACATGCAAAAAAAATACGACTACCTGCTTTTTTTTTTAGGTATTGTGAGTACCGGATATACAACTGTGCCCAACTCTGGTTCAGTCCGTTTGTTATGTGAACGCAGCCGCGACCCGATCCGCTCATGTTCGCACCCTTGGTTCGCACCAGACTGTGTGAAAACTAGGGTTCGGCATCAGAGAATCGAACAGAACCGGTTGTAACATTTTATTTCCATCGGAATCCTTCAGAAGCTTTTTCAGTTCTCGGATTCACAGTTCCTAAAATATTTTTATACGTGCTTCGTCTCGGGTTTGCACACTTTTTTGGCCCCGCCCCTTAAAAGGCTCTTAAGTCGAAAATTCTTAGGAACCGTAATCGAAACACGCCATCAGAATCGGAAGTTCTTCCAAAGATGAAGCACGAATGAGAATAGTTTAGGAATCGTTTAGGGAAATGAAAATTTCTTAAAGGGATAGTTCAACATTTTGGCAAATTGCCTCTAAAACAACTCTGTCTGGAAACGTTCTGTTATTATCTCATAGCGTGGTGAATGTGCAGGTCACAACTTGTCCACCAGAGCGTTTTGGAGTTGTTGGATTGTGTATTTGATGAGTTTGATGAGGGAAACCAAGAAATCCCATGAGCCTCCGTAGCGTAGCTCTGAGCAGCTCACGGCTCTGCTCCACCGTTCTAAAAAATAGCTTGCACCGACAATTAAAGGTAATGAACCTACTGCTATGACTATAGGGAATGTGACAATGGGCCAATTTGCCAAAATGTTGAACTACCCCTTTAACGATTTAGATGGACTTAAAATGTTAGAACCAGTTCCATTCGATTCTTGAATCTCGATGCCCAACCCAATCAACTAATGAACTCTGGTATCATGAGAAGCCAAAATAAACTCTCGTTCTTGCTGCTGTGATGGAGGCCGAGGAGGCTCGTGGGAGTTGTAGGACTTTAGAGCCGTCCGACCGTGCTCCTAATGAAGATGAAATAATTAACAGGGTGATTATAACATCAACCTTAAAGAGGGAAGGCTGTATTACTCAGGAGAGGGACGCCGGCCGGTTTGCTGAGTTTATTATATCCGGCGTTACCATCCATCCACCTGTTCACGCCCCTCAGACTCTGCAGCCTCGGTGATGATATTTGTTGTTTCTCGGCCTGTTTCCGCTCTGCTGAACATGTGAGACAAGCAGCAAAACAAGCCGGCTGACTGTATTCCTGGAAGTGACCTATATATATTTCTTTTTTTTTCTTTTCCTGAACATCTCCACTGTATCTCCTGAGTATTACATTTATTCTCATGCCATCTCTGCCTTGAATAACCGACCCTCCTCCTCCTCCTCCTCCCTACAGCTCAGATCGTGACTTTATAAATTATTCTTCATTCAGTCCAGGTGCTCAGACATCTGACCTCTGTCCTCTTCGCCGTTATCACCTCTGGACGTCTCGGGAGCTGTGCAGCAGCAGCAGCAGCAGTTTGTTTTATATTTATAAGTGTCACGGGAGAATCACATGATCGCCACTGCGAGTGTGACCACGTTTATGATTTTACACGCATTCCTGCTGATTTCACATCAGCTGAGGATGAGACATGAACCACGGCCGACTGCACAGATCACACACAGGTTTCAACTTTAACAGAGATGGAAACGCAACCTAATTACCATTTAATTTTTTTATCCTGTTGTTGGTCATTTTTAATATCAGTTTCCAGTAGTGGATGGATTTCCCTTTTTTTTTTCCCTCATTCAAAACTCTACTAAACATTGGATTAGCCTACGACAGGACAAACTTTCGTACACTACTGTTTGTACATTAAAGGCCCCATATTCTGTAAATGTCGTTTTGATTATTAAAGGGATAGTTCAACATTTTGGCAAATTGGCCCATTGCCATAATCCCTATAGAGGGTATGCACATGACGTCACGGTACTCGGACGTCGCTGTGGAACGTCCACTGAGTGGCAAAAAGACGAGTGGCAGAGCCGCCAAAGTTTAAAAACGAGCAAGTAACAAAGCGATTTTCTCCAAGCCCATACAAGTCTGACATGTTTAGCTTTGCCAGCATGTAAAGCATGCATGACCTAACAGAACTGCTAAAAATCTTGAGGATACGTCTCACTTTGACCAAGTTACATTCAACAACCTGTTCTCAATGACGGAAAGTAAATTCACTGGAGCGGTCATTTCTTTCGATGGATCAGCTGTGTTTACCGTTTCAGGTGTCATAGTTATGATGTTTAGACAGATAAATTAGTCCTCTAACACATCCTACAGTTTGACTGGTCAGAGTTTTTCAGAATAAAAGCAGCTCGTTTTAAAGTGTCGGGAGTAATCTCGTCCCTCTGCGCAGTAACAGTGAGCCTGTCAGTCACTCTGCAGGTGCCGCGGTCACACTCTGTGTTACAGTCAGTGTCCGTACGGTTTTGGGGAGCTGGTTGTCGATTCCTTTTGACATCAATTTGTTTTGATATAAGATATTTTATCCAGTTTATGAGTCCACCGCTATCCGCCAGCATGTTGAGGGACGCTTGTTTTGCCACTCAGTCCGATCGAATGGGGCGTTGCCGAGGGCAACGTGACGTAAACGCATACCCTCTATAGTCATAGCAGTAGGTTCGTTACCTTTAATTGTTGGTGCAAGCTATTTTTAGAACGGTGGAGCAGAGCCGTGAGCTGCTTAGAGCTACGCTACGGAGGCTCATGGGATTTCTTGGTTTTCAAACTCATCAAATACACAATCCAACAACTCCAAAACACTCTGGTGGACAAGTTGTGACCTGCAGAGGGAAATTCATGCAAAACCACTGATGTGCGTTGCCTTCAGGGACAGTTTTTCATCAAACAGTCTCTGTATTTCCCTCTAAAACAACTCTGTCTGGTAACGTTCTGTTATTATCTCATAGCGTGGTGAATGTGCAGGTCACAACTTGTCCACCAGAGCGTTTTGGAGTTGTTGGATTGTGTATTTGATGAGTTCGATGAGGGATACCAAGAAATCCCATTAGCCTCCGTAGCGTAGCTCTGAGCAGCTCACGGCTCTGCTCCGCCGTTGCTTGCACCGATAATTAAAGGAGACAAACCTACTCCTAAAAATATAGGGATTATGGCAATTGGCCAATTTGCCAAAATGTTGAACTATCCCTTTAAGCAGGTCTGGGTTTGATATTAATGCAGTGACAGTATCAAAGTACCACCAACCCTTCAATCTATTTTTAATTGCTCATTAACAATAACAGGGAAGCACCTAATAAAAAAGGATCTTTCGATGAGTTAACCCTTTAGTTCCCAGCCTGTGTTGCATAACGTCGGAGTAGTATTTCCCTCCGTCGTCTCTCAGGCTGCAACACTGATGGATTTTGAAAACTTTTTTTTTTTTTTTTTTGTGGTAACTCCACTCCAGCTGAACCCTCCCCTCCCTCGTCTCACAGTGAATAATCCACTGACGCTTTCACATCAGTTTCATCATTTAATCTTATTAGAGAGCGACTTCTTCAGCGTGTTTCACGATACTTGGCAGCGAACAAGCAGAAAATGACAGGACATTAAATTTGGACTAAAGACCTTCCTGCTCTCAGAGGCATCGTACTGAAGCGTCCTCAGACTCATTTGTCTCACTTTGGGTTTATTCTTTTAATCATTTGTGCTCATCTAGGACTGAATTTTTTACTCATATGCTTTTGTCATTATACACTTTCATTTGCATCCAGTGAGGTTGATTTTGCCGTATGAATATATACTTTACTTAAATGCTGTAAAGATGTAAATGTTCACTTCAATTAACATTAAAAAGGGTTTAATAGTAGTTAAATAGTCTTTATACACTGATCTGATTTGACAAAAATCACTTCAACAACTTTAAATTGGCTCTTTTGTGCATTTTATGTAATTCTTTGGTTCTTTTTGTTATATTTTCTGTGAGCACAAGATATGGAGATTAAAAATGGCCAATATTTTCCTATTTTCTTGTGTTTTATTTTAAGTGTTGATCTGTAAGAAAATCTTCTCAGCGTAGTTTTTACATTTCTCTCAGATTCTCTCTAGAGCTCTAGTAACAACATGATGGTATCTGTCAATCAGGAGAGAGGAGGCTGGGCGGGGCTTTGTTGTGACATCACAAAGTGACAGGAAGTCCTGACGGCTGGTTTTAAGGCTCAGTTTCTGAATACAGGCTGTGTGCATTTCTCTGTGGACTGAGGCTTTGATACTTTCACAGTATTAATATAGAACCTAGAGCTGCTTTATAATCACACTACACATGGACATCTACCTTTATACCGTATGGAGCTTTAATACAAACATCTACCTTTATACCGTATGGAGCTTTAACACAAACATCTACCTTTATACCGTATGGAGCTTTAATACAAACATCTACCTTTATACTGTATGGAGCTTTAACACAAACATCTACCTTTATACCGTATGGAGCTTTAACACAAACATCTACCTTTATACCGTATGGAGCTTTAATACAAACATCTACCTTTATACCGTATGGAGCTTTAACACAAACATCTACCTTTATACTGTATGGAGCTTTAACACAAACATCTACCTTTATACCGTATGGAGCTTTAATACAGCTTTAATACAAACATGTCCTGTTTGTTAGAAATGAAACAACATGTGACTTTACATGTCTGAGCGGAGTTACTTTTCATATCCACTGCAGGAAGTTTTACTAATCTTGTTCTTCCTCTAACAACAGTGAACAAACCGGTTTGGGCGGATCAACGGCGACGCCCGACTCCTCCTCCTCCTCCTCCTCCTCCTCCTCCGCCTCCTCCTGCTGCTGTTGTTGTTGCTGTTGTTTCAGTCTGAAAACTGAACCCGTCGCTGCCACAAACTGGTCATAATAATAAACCTCTATTGGAACATTAACAACAAGGTGCACACACAGGCTGAGGCTGAGCAGCTCCTCCTATTTAAATCAGGTGTTGTAACACTTCCACAGACCTTTCCCGTTAGGCCCCTGCCTCTCCCCCGCCCCCCCCCCCCCGAAAGCTCACGCCCTCCTCGGGAATACAAGCTGACACGAAATGCAATAAGACGCAACCTGACTGCAATCTGTGAGAAGCCGACGCTCGGAGCTGCGCCGGCGATTAACTGCCTTGCTCAAGAGCAGCTCCTGCATGGGCTCAGGCGCTTCAGCAACCGCGGTGTAATATCAGCGTGGTGATGAAAGCAGGAGTCAGGGGTGATGATGATGATGATGATGGTGGTGGTGATGATGTCTGCAGTCTGAGGCTGAGACTTAATGACAGAGCGTGGTAACGTCAGTACAACACAGGCCACAAAGCTGAGCTGAAGATTATTGATGACTGATCTTTGAAGTCGTTTACTTTGCTTTTCTTTGGTTGCATGTTTGGACAAACGTTGGTGTGATCCCCCGATGAAATGAAATGAAGTGTTGTGGAAATGGGTTTGTTGAGAGACGATAACAAGAAAACTGAGGAAATGATTTGTGGTTTTTTTTTTGTAAAACGATGTGCGGGAAAAAAAAACCCACATTGATCCAATTCACAGAGAAAAAACTATCTATGCTTTTATTATGTAATTGAAGTTTTTGGCACTAGAATACTACAGTACTGTGGTCTGTCTCGTCGCCTCATTATCTCATAGTGCAAGAATAAACTTGATTTATGTGCGATAAAAAAAAAGGCTGAGAACTTTATCTCTTTGGATAAAACAGATGTTTTCTTTTATTTTCAGAGGCAAAAAGGTTAATAAATCACAATGTATGACAAATTGTTATGACAACAACGCGAATACTCTGTATTCTGTATGTTGTTCATTTTATGTTATGTTATTCTTTTTTTTTCTTAACTTATGCTTCTTTTATGCACACTTCAAAGAAAAATTTCCACTGCTTTTTGCAGGGGACAATAAAGGTTTTCTGATTCTGATTACATCGTATCGTAATTTATGTATATGTATCATATGAAATTGCGGAGGCTCTGGTGATTACTAAATCGATATACTAGCATAGTATTGCAATATTTTGCATGGCGATATTGTATCGATCTGAACAGACTAAGAAGTTTATCAAAACAGATGTTAAAGCCCCAGTATGTAGGAATTCCCCCCATCTAGCGGTGCGGTTGCATATCTAAACGTATTCTTGATGTTGCATTCACCTGAAATCGGGCAGACGTCAGACAGACAACAGACGCTGCATGTAACAGGATAAACAAGCGTCTATGTAAACAAGTGGTGGTACAAGAAAGTTTTCATTTGTATGCCGGTGTGATTCGACTTCAGTGAAATACGTATTTATGAAAGCAATGTTTGATTTTTGCTGATAAAAAGCCAAATAAGTTACATACTGGGGCTTTAAAGTTTTTATCATTGCAGTTCAAAAAAAGATAATTAATTGCAGCATATTGCAATATTTTTAAAATCAAAATAATATCGTATCAAGATCATTTCATATCGCAGGGCCTCTGGTGAGTCCCACCCTCCACTAATAAATATCTAACGACACAAAAAAGGACTAAAATATTGAGGATTTCTCTAAAAAAAATTTCCAGAACATGAAGAATAAAGACTCACGTTTGAGTTTTAGACTTAAAAAGAATATTTTCTCTGCGGGAGAGTCAGTGGAAACCTCCTGGATCAATCTAACCTGCACAGGAGGAGGATGGAGGTGGTGGGGGGGGCGACACTGACTGGTCGACATCCAATTTCATCTGGAATCAGAGAGTTAATAAAGGAAGAGTCCCGGGGCCATCTGGGGCCTCGCTCACATAAAAGTCATTACCTCTCCTCTCTCGGCCCCCGTGGCTGTCTTCATCTGAGCAGAGGAGACGACATCACTGACACAAGTTCCCTCAGGCTGAACAGAAAGAAAAAAAAAACCCCAAACCAAACCCTCTGTCAACCTGGAATGATGTAATAACGTCGCCGTTACTCGGTGATGACAATCTCTCTCTGGAGGAATCTACGAGGCAACATCACAGGGTTGTCAGGAGGAAAAGCTCCGGGGGGAAAAAAAACTGATCTGAGTAATCTACGAGCGGAGAACAAAGACGACGGCTGAGAAAACCACCTACAGAGGGTCCACTGGAAACCTCAAGTCCAACGGTCAGAACTTCCTCAACACTGGAGAAATGTTTGGTATTTGTATTTTTACTAGAAAGTCAAAAATCAAAACCTCAAACCTGGATTTAACTCCAGAAGGTTGTGTTTACATGGCGACACACTCTATGGACCAATGAGCTCAGGTGATGATCAACTTGAATGAATTTGGTACAGAGCTGCAACGATTAGTCGATTAATTGCTGGGTTTATAAGAGAAAATAAATCTGCAACCAATTAGCCTACCTTAAAGGTCCAGTGTGTAAAATTGGTGGAAAACCGTGATATCTATCGTTCAGATTTTGGTTTGCACCCCTCACGTTAACAAAGTGACGGTAGCCTCTGAGGATAAAAAAAAACGTGTTTACCATGACTGGGAGTATTTCAGGAGCATGGAGCAATGAGGTGAAGATCTAAACCATTTTACAATATGGCTGCCGTAAAAAACATGGCGGCGCAAGATGGCGACACTCTCTAAAGCAAGACCGTTGCTATATGTATCTATAAAAGAATAATTATAAGGCTACGAAAACCAAACAAATTTTATTCTATAGCGATTATACACTTATACAAATATATTCATGGGTATATTCAGATTTTGCCAATAAACCTTGCCAATTGCCAACACATTGGACCTTTAATAATCAATGGACATTTTTGTATTTTTAAAAACAGAAATTTCATGTTCCAGCTTCTAACATTCAGTAATTTGATGCTTGGATTTAAACTACAGCCAATCAACAAGAACTTCACTGAGTAGGGTACTCAGTGAAGGGTACTGAACATGCGTTTTACCTCCATTTCAAGGTTTTTTAATATGTCAGAGTCACATGAGACTTTAATAACATTTATCAATCAGATACACTTACAGGTCAATAATTATACTACATAACATTTGGGTTAAGTGTGTTTGTGTTAAAGTCTATTTTGGACAGAAAACCTGATGCAAGGTCATATTAATTATTCCATCAGAGCTACTGTGAGGTTGCAATCAACAATTACTTTTATAAATCAATAATACAGGTGACAGTTTTTTTCTGTTAAAATGTCAAAACAGTGAAAAACTATTAGCATTATTCCTCGATACTGTCATAAGTTCTGTTCACTGTCTGGAAAACCAGGAACTGAGCCAAGAGTTTTCTATAAATCGACTAATCAGTTAATCGGCTGTTTGTCTCGGTGCTGGTTGGTGTCTGAGGAAATAATGTGACTCATATGTAACGTTGGGGTCAACAGGAGCCTAATGTAATATCTGCGCCCCAGGGATCTCTGGGAGATTAATTGGGTCAGGCCTGGAGTCTGGAGGGACGTGTGCACCTTGTTAAAAGACACCAGGGTTTCCCACAGCGTTTGATGGTGGAGGCTCCCCGCTGCTGTGACTCCAGGCTTAGAAAATATAATATTAAACTCATTAAAAGAGCAACTTAACACCTCGTCTTAGGTCAAACGCCTCCTCACAGCTCTGTTGGATCATTTTGGACTTGTGTTATTACATAACCTCAGATCAATACTCCATCTACACTCAGGAAGTGAGTTTTCATCTCATGAATGGAAATGTCTTTCAAATGAACCAAAAGGGAAGAATCAACGTCTTCCTTCCACGCTCAGCTTTGATCATCAAGTGAAAAACGAGCACAGAGAGTCGTGTGGAAGTGACGTTCATGCAGGAAAAAGAAGGTTCGTGTGTAGAAATATTTGGATAAAATGAAAACAATCACACACACATGAGCAGCAGTGGATGATGCAGGAATCTGTCAAAGTATCAATCCTATTTTCCGGACATGAAGATATCTTCTAGCTGTTGGAGCTTGTGTCGTTCTCAGGAAGCCAATCACTACCATTTGTTCTGGGCCTGTCCAAAAATAAATATTTTCTGGCGCAAGGTTTATTCAGAACTAATAACAATATTTGGTACTGACATTACATTTAACTGGGACGAACTTCTTTTTGGTCTTGTACACTCAGCTAATGTAAGTGAGATAAATAAACATTTATTTGGAATACTGAGTCTAGCTGCTAGAAAAGCAATTACAAAGAAATGGCTCAAGCCAGACGTCCCATCTATAGATGAATGGTATGATATTATTTACGATGTGTATGTAATGGAAAGAATCGCTTTTTCAATGAGGCTCCAGCAATCCAAATTCAATGACATCTGGAAGCAATGGAAAATGTACATTTCTCTGAAACGCCCCACTTTTGTTTAAGTTTCTTTTCTATATCAAGTTGTACTTGATTGGTTAATTACACTTTGCTGTAATATTGTGACAGAAAACACCCCATGTTCATGTTGTGTTACTTTATAAATTGATTTGTAAAAGGAAAAACAATAAAGAAAAAAAGAAAACGTCACTGAAGTTGGCAGCAAGTGCTGCTCAATACCGGCTGCGTTCAAGGTTACAGCGGGTCAGCGTCAGCGGTGGCGGATGAGGAGCAGCATCAGTCCTCAGCAAACACTGACGGACCTGGAGGAGCCCATCTGTTCTGAAGCAGCAGCAGCATAAGACCCAGACCATGAGCCTGGAGGCTAAAAATAGCCCAAGCCCAGTCTGCACCAGGAATAGCCTGACCCAGACCGGCCCGGCTCGGCTTGGCTCGGCCCAGCTCCTCTCTGCGGGAGCCATGTGGTCTGACCAGCATCAATAGCTGCGTTGTCCTCCTCCTCCGGGCGGCTCGTCCACGGTGACGAGGCGGTGATGCTGCAGATGAATCAGCAGGTCGGCTCCGAGAACAAACAACCAGCTCAGAGTCTCTGAAAACAAGCGAGTTCATCCCGGCTTCGGTGCGGCAGGAAAGACTGAACCGCTCAGAGCAAAACGACGGCGTAGAAACGCTCATACTGATGCTCTACAACAACAACAACTCCCTGACTTCCCAACACTCGGCTGTTGGCTGAAAAAACACTCAAACACAATTGTAGAGTTTGTCGAAGCAGAGAGAACAACAACAGTCTTCAGTCAATCCTCTCTCAGCTTTAATCCTTATTATGTATTTATGTAGTTATTTATTGTGACAAACTCTCCCCCTGTTTCACAGAGTGAGGTCTGGAGCAACAAAATAATTAGACTTGTCTCCAACAACATCTGTCTTTAAAAATCTGCAGTTCTCTGACTGATTGATTGATTTCTTTATTTTGCTTTGTTGCATTATGGGCAATTACGCCTGTAGCTGCTCTGTAGCCGTATTCGTGCTCTATTATAACTTTAATCTTTTGTAATAATGTGTTTAATTCTGTCTCTTTTGATTTTATTTGCTTTCCTTATTTTTATAGCTTCAATATTTTTCTTTGAATTGCTTTTAAAATGTTTTGAACGACTGATGACTCACTGTTTCCTGTCAGCTAATTGGTCGGTAGTTATGTCGGTGGCGGGCGCTGACTAGCCAGGGCAGTACAGGTTACTATGGTGACGTAATCGAGCCGATGAATCAAATCCAAAGATAACTGGACGACCCTCTGATCAGACCTAAAACACACCAAGCCAAACCGAAGACACGAACGTTGGACAGAGCGTCTCCTACCTGTTGCTGTGGGTACTGCATCGCTGCCATCGCCATCTGCCCTCTGCCGGACATCCCCATGGGGTATCTGTGGGGCGAGGGGCGCCGTAGGGCTGGCCGGGGTACGGCGCCCCCTGCTGCTGCTGCTGCTGCTGCCTGCTGCTGCTGTGCTGCTGGGAGTACGGGTTGTTGCTCATAGCGTAGAGCTGAGAGCGCTTCATCGCCATCGGGTCCATGGGCGGCACCTGAACAGGAGAAATGATTGGACGATGAGGGACTCAGTCGCTGATGCAGGTCATTTAAAAATCTCAATATGTATTGGACGGATTGTGGTGAGATCTGTTAAAGACATTCGTGTTCCCCTGAGGATGAGCTGAGGTCAAAACCTCTGACTTTACATCCACCTTTTAATTTGAAAAACACTTTTTCAACACATACTTTGCCAACGATTTAAGAACTTAAAAGGATAGTTCAACATTTTGGCAAACTGGCCCATTGCCATAATCCATATAGTCATAGCAGTAGGTTTGTTACCTTTAATTGTTGGTGCAAGCTATTTTTAGAACGGAGGAGCAGAGCCGCGAGCTGCTCAGAGCTACGCTACGGAGGCTAATGGGATTTCTTGGTTTCCCTCATCAAACTCATCAAATACACAATCCAACAACTCCAAAACGCTCTGGTGGACAAGTTGTGACCTGCACATTCACCACGCTATGAGATAATAACAGAACGTTACCAAGAAATCCCATTAGCCTCCGTAGCGTAGCTCTGAGCAGCTTACGGCTCTGCTCCGCGGTTCTAAAAATAGCTTGCACCGACAATTAAAGGTAACGAACCTACTGCCATGACTACACTGGCAATGGGCCACTTTGCCAAAATGTTTAACTATACCTTTAACATATGTACCAACACTGAAAGTAGCGGAGGGAAGTCAACACAAGTTACCGTCTGTCAGGATATATTAGTCACTAAAAGGAGCAATACACTTCAGGGTACGTCTGAATGTACTTAAGGTGGACTTAGGCCCCCCTAAAGAGGCATTTTAAAATGTGTAAAAATGCTCTTCTATTACTATTTTTGATGGAAATTGCTTTCACACACCAAAAAAATTGTTTTAAAAAAACTCTCAAAGAGGCTAAAAACACGTCTACTATTTCTCTCTCATTGGAAAAACCCAGGCTCTATGAATATCCATGAGTATGCAAATGCATCATGACTTGCATTTGCATACTCATGATGTCAAAACAGGAAGCTCGCACTGAGAACTCTGGTCTCCTGCATTCAAGGCGGCAATAATACCTCTCGTCCACGTCAACCACTGATACTGTTGTTGAACATGTAGCTGTATAAGTAGATGTGAAGTGTCACCATCACAGTGAACAACAAATGAGATGCAAAAAAAAATCAACGGGATTGGTTGCTAGGGATTCTGACGTATAAAACCTGACTGGGTGCTGAAAAACTGAATCCAACTTTTCAGACTCTGGCTTTGAAACTACATTTTCCAATCTAAAATGCTGTGGCGTGCATTAGCGACTTTGTTGCTGAAATGTCTTATAGCAGAATCCCATACACTACATTGATATGTTAATAATTTCAAAAAGCCCATTTTTGGTTTAGGGGGACTTTAAACAATGTTGCAGAAATTTAAAGGACAATTCCAGGCGAATTCAACTCAGGGGTGTATTTTCATATCATTTTAGGTCTAAAAGAATGAAGCTGAAGATTTTCAGTTTAATCGCTCCTGTTTTGCGGTAGTTGCGTATGTCCGCGCATCGCCACGGCAGCAATGAATGGGAGTGGATGTAAGTTCCACTGTTTAGGCTGTTTACATCCCTCAAAGCCGCATTTTTTTTCCACAGACAGCATCAGATGGCGACTCAAACATGCACCGAGAAGTTTATTTACTTCAAGCAAGCCGACATGTTTGTAAAACTAGATCTAATTCAAAGTCTCCCGGAGTCTCGCGCGAGACCCAGTTGCCGTGCTCGGTGTGTTCAGGTGCAGTGGGAAAAGCTACCGTTTGTGTCATAAACACAGGAATATCAACTCTTTACTTGCTTCAAGTAAAAAAAAACTTCTCGGCGCATCTTTGAGTAGCCACCTGACGCTGTCTGTGGAAAAAAATGTACACTTCAAGCAAGTAAAGAGTTGATATTCCTGTGTTTATGACACAAGCGGTAGCTCCTACTGCGCCTGAATACACCAGCACTGCAACTTCGGGCTCGCGCGAGACTCCGGGAGACTTTGAATTAGATCGACTTTTACAAACATGTCGGCTTGCTTGAAGTAAATAAACTTCTCGGTGCATGTTTGAGTAGCCATCTGATGCTGTCTGTGGAAAAAAATTGCGGCTTTGAGGGCTGGAAACAGCCTAAACAGCGGAACTTACATCCACTCCCATTCATTGCTGCCGTGGCGATGCGGGGGACAGACGCAACTACCGCAAAACAGGAGCGATTAAACTGAAAATCTTCAGATTCATTCTTTTAGACCTAAAATGATATGAAAATACACCCCTGAGTTGAATTCGCCTGGAATTGTCCTTTAACTTTGACACTTATGAACCGACCAAATTAAAATGTAACTATGTAAGTCCGGTCTCTTTTCCTCTGTGTCGCTAACCCTCCTCTCGGCCATGTGCATTTTGTTTTCAACAAAGCCGGTGAGACAGCAATCAATGGAGCGATACAAAATGTTATATATCTTATAAGATGTTACAACGTGTATATTTGTGTAGTGTTATCTGTCATAAACAAGAGATTACAGGTTACAGGATGTGTTTGTGTTTCAGAGACGAGAGCTGGGACACCGGGTCGGAGGCTCTGATCTTACAAGGTTGGTTTTCAGCCAAAATAGCCATTTAGTAAAGCAGCATCACAATTACTCCAAAGCTGTTTTAATTAAGCTAAAAAGGTAGTGTAGTTAAGCCAAAAATCCTGCATCATTCCTCTTTTAAAAAAATGAGAATGGTACGTCATTGAATATCAGTGACAGAGACCAATTGTTTTTCTTAAAATGGATTTCCTATTGAAAATTGTATTAATATGTCGATACCATTACCAATATTGAAAGTGTTGGCTCAATAAGCAACCCTAGAAGTCTGTGGAGAAGCTAAATATCTCCATCTGCACCGTAGATGTGAGCGATCCAGACGGCCGGGAGGCCACTTCACACCGGAGTCAACTGTCACACCTGGGTACACTTTAATATTCACACACACTGGATTTGACACACTGACATAATAGTAGGTGAGAGAAGTGACTCAGTGCGAACAGATGTTTCACGGCTGCAGCTAAAAATAGAAACCACTTATGGATTTTACACAACACACACTCTCACTCACAAAAAAAAAAAAAAAAAAGAATCACCCAGACATTTAATCCTGTTCTTTCATGTTTTTCCTTTTTTTTCTCCCTTTTTTTTGGGATGGAGCATCTCCATCCGTCAGCTGAGCAGAGTAAATACACATTTACAAAAAAAAAACAAGTGGAGCGGCTCTGGAGCTCTGCCAAGTCCACACAGCTGGTTGTAGTAAGGGAGGATGATCAAGCTGGAAAAAGACCTGATCAATAATCCAGCTGTAAACAGAAGGGAGGGAAACTTGGCCGTCAATGACAACTCCACAGAAACTGATTACAGCTGAATTATGGCAGGAAAACTAAACTACAAAAGCTGGAGATATTTCATTTTATAAATCCTCACATACTAGAAGAAAACATGAACGATTGCAGGCTTTTAATCAAAATTTGATTTTTGCAATGTGAGGATATACTTTATATAGCTGCTATGGTGCTACACATAAATGATTTGTGAATCAAGCTGAAATGTTCTAGACAGATAAACAACACCCTGAATGACTTATTAGGAGGTCGCTCTGCCCAGTTTGTGCCTCACACTCGAGTATTAACGTCACTCTCGAGCTGAGCTTCAGTTTTTCCAAAAAAGATAAATCACTGACGAACTATGGGAGGTCAGTTTATATCAGCAGCCACTAAATCGTGTATTTTCTGACAATCAAATACTCTACTGAAAATAGCAAAGATCTTTTAATTTTAACCCATTCTCCAAGTTGTGACTCACATCGACTTTCTCAGTCAAT
Source organism: Trachurus japonicus (assembly GCF_045865225.1). NCBI lineage: Eukaryota > Metazoa > Chordata > Actinopteri > Carangiformes > Carangidae > Trachurus > Trachurus japonicus. Next base: position 6,101,721 of record NC_140930.1, on the reverse strand, counting down.
GATTTCATCTATAAAACGTCACATCGCAATTTAATTTCCATCTTCTGCCATCAGTCCAGAAAAACACTCAAATTACATTGATGTCAGTTTTTTAAACTATAGTAAATAACAGGAGGAGGTTTTTGGGGAACAACACATTCAGTACTTTCACCTTGTGCTCTGGGATATTACGATGTGTACGGACCAAATGATTAATCAAGGAGATCAGAGCTGGAACTATTAGTCTATTGATCAATTACCAGAAAATGTGCTCATAATGGATAAATTGGCTGAGTCGTTTTTCAAGGGGAAATATGTGAAAAATATTTCATCTTAGCTGCTCTAACAGCACGACCTGCTGCTCCTCTTCATTCCTCATGTTATTTAAACTGAATCTCTCTTGAATTTTGGATCTCTGGCTCCAGACTTTTTTTTTTTTTTTTTTAATTTTTTTTTACTAGGAACAAAATTTTAGGAGTGCAAGCAGAAAATTAAGGGGTGCACACCGTAAATCTACAAATATTCACATTTCCTTTCCATTCATAATCCTCACATACATTGGCCTGTCACCTGTAACGACAGATTCAAGATTCTTTGAGTCGGGGTGGTGTTTAGCTCAGTTGGTAGAGCACCCGCCCCACGTGTTGAGGCTATAGTCCTCACTGCAGGCGGCCCGGTTCGAATCCCGCGTCGAGCGGTTCCTATCCTGCTGTCATTCCCCCCCTCTCTGACTCCCTTTTCCTGTCTCTCTCTGAACTGTCCTATCCATTAAAGGCAAAAAAAGCCCCTAAAAATTTATTAAAAAAAAAAAAAAAAGATTCTTTGAGTCGTCCCTTCCATGTTTCACCACTGTTTAACAAAAAACAGCAAATTTACTGGTTGCACATGCGCAAGAAGATGAAAATGTACTTGTATCATCTCAATTTTTAGGGTCAGTCTGGAGCCCTGCAGTTCAGACAACACAGCCTCATAAAGTTGTGATCAATATTTTTCACCATTTCTTGACCATTTATGATCCTGAATTCAATAAATGATCATCTGATTTATCTATCTATAATAAAACACAGTGCTTAGCTACAGTACAGAGGTTATGGTGGACTGTCACACTGCCACCGTGACTACACGTGGTGGGGGGGAGGGGCGGGTGAAGGGTGCGGGGCTCAGGCCTGTGTGTGTGGGCGGGTGGAAGCATGCTGAATATTTAACTCCAGTGTTATGCCGGCGGTAATGGGCACATGGCTAATCTGCATGTGTGAAGGTCAGGGCTCTTGTTGTGTGCCGTGCGCGCGCGTGATGGGGCCATAATGGGCTCCGAGCCAACAGAGCTGAGGCCGGATTAGAAGCTCCAGGAGCGGCCTCGCCACCACCAACGGCGGCGGCAGCTCCTCTCCGCGGGTGGGGGTGGAGGGGGGGGGGGGCTGTCCTCGAACAACAGAGGCACAAGCAGGGCAGTGACACCTCAAATTACTTCAAAAGGAGATAATTACCATATGTAAAGCAATTAGCTCATGCCACAGTGTTGAATGGGAGCTGAACTGTCAAGATGTCAACATCCCTTAGACTTTATTTATTCATTTATTTGTTGGTGCCAGCTCTGCTTGGCGACTAGTCACCTGTGCGCTTGTCTTTGTGTGTTTTATGCCCCCCTTTCTTTTGAGTGAATTGCTTTCTTGTGCATCAGAAACTCTGAGCGTCCTGCACAATAAGGACCACCAATAAGAAACTGAACTAACTCCTTTAGTGACAGACTACTGATGCCAAGGTGTTCCTCCAAAAGATTTTACAGGTTTGTCCAAACTATTCCTCAAAGGGTCGTGTAGCTGCTGGTTTTTTGATCCAACCAACCGAGAGCACACAGTTTGACCAATCAACTCTCTGAAGACTGAGATCAGTTGATTAAATAAGTCAAATCTGGTGTGTTGCTGCTTGGTTGGAACAAAAACTGCAGCCACACCGGCCCCTTCGTGGAGTAGTTTGGATGTGATTTAGGAGATCCTTTGTACCCGATGCAGTGAGGTTTTTTATTAATGAACGTTGTTGTTGAGCTTTGCATTTGCACTCATTTGTATTTGAGTTTTATTGCAGTGCACTTATTTGTAGGCCATTGCCTGAGATTTTATGTGTTCATCGTGTTGTGTGTTGGCTGTCCTGTAGCCCACACGGTGACATTTAATTTTCCTTCTCTGCGATTAAGAAAGTACTTCCAATTCAATTATTTATTTATATATTCACAAAACAACTTGGTTATTATCCAGTCACAGCAGCTACAGTGATTACATACATACATACACTCATACATACATGCAGCCCAGTGGTGTAGTCTGATTTGTTGTAGTTTTCATACCTGTATCACATGGACTATAGGTACATATAGTTTTAACATAGTTGGTATACTGAAATATTAATGCATTTTCAGTGGGTATATTGAATATACCTGAATATCACATTGACGGAACCACTGATGCAGCCTCTTTCTCTTTGCAGGCCTGTGCGGCTCTGTTAACGACAGCTAAATGCTAATGCTACGTTAGCTCGTCTTAGCTTAGCACGGCGAGCTAAAAGCTAAAAGCTAAACACGGAGTCACCTTGGACCAAAAGAACCAAAACCATGACTTAACTAAACTCATACGGTGGTTATTTATTCATTAAAATGTCTATAACAACTCCATAAAAATAAAAAATCAAGGCTTTATTTACTACACAGTCAAAAAAAAAGTACATGACGTCTAAAAAACTACACCTAGCTCATCCTAGCTTAGCTTAGCTTAGCTTAGCTTAGCTGCTACCTAGCTCGGTGTTAGCATGTTAGCCGAACAACAAGATGACTGACTTGTCTCTCCTGTGAGTTCATCGCCAAAAAAAACAACAACAACAAGCTGTGTTAATTAATAAATTAAATTAACAACGCGTTACTCACCTGGGACCTGTTATTACCGGGGCTCAAACCCGGGTGGTTTTCTTTGTTGTTGTTGTTGTTGTTGCTGCTGTTGTCCTCCTCTCCTCCTCCGCCGCCTCCCCAGCAGCCGTACTGGGAGCCCATCATGTCTTTAGCACCAGCCCCATGCTCGGCGGCTGCTGTTGTTGCTGTGCAGAGGAGGATTATTATTATAGTCTGGATATTCCACCTCCATAACCCCGCATCAATCGGACTCGGGGAGGTTAATAACTGGTTTAAAGTCGGGGTAGCTCCGGATGGATGCTGCTGCTGCTGCTGTTGCTGTTGCTGCTGTTGTTGCCCCTGCCCCTGTCCAGGAAACCGCTGAAATCCTCCGCTGCTGCTG
>NC_140930.1:6036528-6098361 GCF_045865225.1 Trachurus japonicus | reverse complement strand
AAGAGGAGCGTTCACCTCAGAGCTCGAAGGAGATTTCATTCAAGCAAGATATAAAAATGTTTCCTGCAGAAGGTTTTTCCTCTCAGAGTGAAGGTGCTGGAAAAACACTCGGCACATCGCTGATTTATTTTACACTGAGTTCATCACATTCACACGGAGTACCCCAGGGCTCCGTCATCGGGCCTCTAGTGTTTTTCGATATCAGGGTTTCTACAGGAACCTGCAAATCTAGTTTAATGTTTTTAATTGCCTTGTTCAAACATTTTTACAAGGGATAGTTCTAACATTTTGGCAAATTGGCCCATTGCCATAATCCCTATAGTCATAGCAGTAGGTTTCGTTACCTTTAATTGTCGGTGCAAGCTGTTTTTAGAACGGCGGAGCAGAGCCGTGAGCTGCTCAGAGCTACGCTACGGAGGCTCATGGGATTTCTTGGTTTCCCTCATCAAACTCTCAAATACACAATCCAACAACTCCAAAACGCTCTGGTGGACAAGTTGTGACCTGCACATTCACCACGTTTTGAGATAATAAAGTAAAGTTACCACACAGAGTTGTTTTAGAGGTAAATTCATGCAAAACCGCTGATGCGTGTTCCTTATCGGACAGTATTTCATCAAGCGTCTCTGTATTTACCTCTAAAACGTCTCTGTCTCGTTTTGTCTGTTATTATTTCAGGGTTTCCCGCAGCGTTTCCTGTTAAGGCGGCTGCCTTAACAACAATGAGCTGCCACCTAAATATATAGTCTTTAAAAAAATAAAATGTAGCGATATTCGCCCCGAAGTCACTTATATAAGAAGCTCACAACAGACAAGGGAAACTTCAGAGAAAGTGCGGTCGAGCGGAGCTGAAAAACAGCGGTAAACGATCCTTTAAATGTAAACAACAGCAGCTCGGTTGTCGAGTCGAGCCGCTACAAGCGTCCATTATTTCAGTTGCGTAGCCGCGGCCGACACGGATCGAACCCAGCAGAATGCAATCAGGCGCTTCGGAGCGTGATACCTGCGAGGCTCGGCCTGAGGGGAAAGAGGACGCCGTCATTATCGGCAACAACGACGACGACGAGGACAACGATGAGGACGAGGAGCAGCTGCAGAACAATCAGAGGCTGCAGACAGCAGGGAGGGTCTGAAACATGTTCAATCTGTCACACAGTCAGAGGCTGAATCACCACGACCACTGAGCCTGACACAACAAACAACTCTTGCTTCTATATTATGTTGTTCGCTCCATCTGTTGCTTTTCACCCCTTTATGATCTGTTGCTTTGTCAGAATCAGGGCAGAGACAAAGCAGCTTCAGAGGACCGACTCTAAATAAAGTTGGCTGACACGTCTGAGGGAGAAAACTGTCTGGCCACATGTGACAGATTTCAAAATAAAAGCCCTTTCATTTGACAGCGCTAGTGGACGGGGCTGTCAACTTTAGATTTCTCACATGGTTCAATTATGTGAAGAAGATTTTCTCGCCAACGACATTAACGAAGCAGATGTTCTTGCACTAGAGTTTGCAGAAAGACGGATAGTATTTAAAGGGACAACAAGGAGTTTTGGAAAAGCAAAGCGTTTTCACACTACATGAGCCTCCGCGCGCACCGGGAATTCTTTGACCAGCGCAAGACAAACTCTGGTTTCCTTCATCAAGAATTAAAGTCAGAGGTTCGAAGACGATCACATACCGTCGTAGTTCCGACCATAAACGCCGATTTGGCGGCGTTATTCTCATGACTCGCCGCAAAACCGAAAGTAAGGAAACGCTGGTCGGCTCGCCCAGCATTTCCACCACCACTAATAATAACAAAATAACGATAGAGACAAAACAATATATTTATCGAAAATGGGCCCATTAACAAGTGTGGGTAACGTAGATTCATCCACATTAACGTGAGACTTTTTTATTGTTGCGGAATTATTCGTTCTGCCGCTGGAGAAACTCCTTGTTGTCCCTTTAAATATTTCCATGTGCTGTTGCGTCCGGACTCACCGGCAGGCTGGACGGTCTCTCCTGTTGGCTCAGACCCATCTCCTCGTGGTTTGGTTTCCCAGGAGTCATAGCGGCAGACTGGCCACGCCCTCCGTACGCCTCCTGCGGCACCTCCTGCATCAAGACAGACGGACGAATAAAGTTTTTTAATAAAACCAAACACTCAAGAGCTCTCACCCGTCAGATCCTGAGTTTACTATCTATGAAATAAAAAACAAAACAATTTCACCTCAGCGTCCATTTAACTGCTGCTCTGGAGGCTTTAACCACATCACAAGGTATTAAAGGGATAGTTCAAACATTTTGGAAAATTAGCCCATTGCCATATAATCCCTATAGTCATAGCAGTAGGTTCGTTTACCTTTAATTGTCGGTGCAAGCTATTTTTAGAACGGCGGAGCAGAGCCGCGAGCTGCTCAGAGCTACGCTACGGAGGCTCATGGATTTCTTGGTTTCCCTCATCAAACTCATCAAATACACAATCCAACAACTCCAAAACGCTCTGGTGGACAAGTTGTGACGTGCACATTCACCACGCTATGAGATAATAACACAACGTTACCACACAGAGTTGTTTTAGAGGGAAATACAGAGACGGCTTGATGAAAAACTGTCCCTGAAGGCACGCGCATCAGCGGTTTTCACATGAATTTCCCTCTAAAACAACTCTGTCTGGTAACGTTCTGTTATTATCTCATAGCGTGGTGAATGTGCAGGTCACAACTTGCCAAAACGTTGAACTATCCCTTTAACAACAAACTGGTGCTGGGTTTGAAATCACTGTGGCTGTGTGTGGTGCATGAAATAAGAAGGTATAAGCAAGATTTTCAGACACAGGTAAACCCATGAATAAAACCAGATTGACAGCTTTTCCAGTTTACTTTTCTGTTTGGGCTGAAAACACGACGAATGTTGAAAAAGAGTCGAGCTGTTACCTGTTGTTCAAAAGGTAAAAACAGATCTGTTGTGTCTCATTGCCTTGTTGGTGCTTCAGTGAAAATGTCAGAGCCTCTGTGTGAGACGTTTCCATCAGTAACTGTGTGTTTTTAAAACTTATTTCAAGGCTGCAGCTCACTCTTTCATCCCAGAGCGCAGCCTTCGAACATCCAATCCTTTGACTGACCAGTTCTGGCACAAGACCTTTCAAAACACTTTTATAAATGAGAAACATGTACAACTTTTTTTTTTTTTTAAAAGAAACTCAAACTAAGCTGCAATAATGCACAAAAAAAATCCAGATGACAAAACCACTGTTTGCCTTTCTGACACCATTTGATATCAGTGTTTGTTAACTGACTGAAAAACATCAGTCTACTTGTCCAGTTGCAACAGAACAGCATTTCCTCGAACGTCTTCTGTCTTTTATCAGATAACTGCGGTCTCTGCCTCACAGTTAGGAGGTAACAATACTTTTGCGAATCATTGCCAGGGAGCATTAAACAGTAAGCACGAATGCAAGTTGACACATGGCGCCACATCATTAAACGCCACTGGCCCCGCTAACACGAGTCAGCTCTGTGGAAAGACGGCTATATTTATTCCCTCACATCAGTGCATCCTCACTACACCTTCAGTCTGTGTACAATGTGTCCACTGTGTGCTATAGGTCACATGTGCGTCCCTCATATTACCGGCTGTGGAGTTTGTAATTACTGCAGTGGATCCGTTCGAATGCACAACAAGACACTTCTGCAGCTTCTCTGGGAGACCGAGCTGGTCTCCAGAATGAGGCAGGGACAGGAGGAACACGACTAAAGTTGGACTGTAACAACGGGACCAATTCAATTAGACGCCCTGAGGAGTCCAACAAACCTCTGCTCTGCTGTCAATACAACCTCAGCCTAACACAATTATACCCAAAAGACAATGAAGTGAACAAACAAACCAACTAAGACGGAGCAGACAGACTAAACAAGCTGATAAACCAATTAACCAATTAAAGGATCTGATTGGCTCCTGACAGGCACGTCCACACTCTGCACTTTAATCTATCAAGCTCTAAAAAAAACAAACAATGGCGGAGTCTAGGGCTGTCCAGAATTCGAATTATTTTTAAAGGGACAGTTCAACATTTTGGCAAATTGGCCTATTGCCATAATCGCTATAGTCATAGCAGTAGGTTCGTTATACCTTTAATTGTCGGCGCAAACTATTTTTAGAACGGCGGAGCAGAGCTGCGAGCTGCTCAGAGCTACGCTACAGAGGCTAATGGGATTTCTTGGTTTCCCTCATCAAACTCATCAAATACACAATCCAACAACTCCAAAACGCTCTGGTGGACAAGTTGTGACCTGCACATTCACCACGCTATGAGATAATAACACAACGTTACCAGACGGAGTTGGTTTTAGAGGAAATTCATGCAAAACAGTTGATGCGCGTTCCCGTCGGGAGCAGTTTTTCGGCAAGTAGTCTCTGCATTTTGGGATTATGGCAATGGGCCATTTGCCAAAATGTTGAACTATCCCTCTAAGTGTGTTGCAAATGTTACATAACATTTGGTTGATTTGGTTAAATGCCCTTTAGTGGACGCGGGGACGTAATAATAAGGTGTTATAGGTGGATATAATGAGCTAAAAAAAACAAAAAACATTAAAAACTCTAATATAATTCCAATATTGAACATAAGAAGCGTTAGAAATTCAAATCTGATTTGGGCCCTAGCGAGTCCCAAATCAGGGGCAGCTTCCTTCAAGGCTTCAAGAAATGTGTCGTCCTTTCCTCCAACATATCCCAAGATTCCTTGTGCCCAGAAAGCATAACAACGCCTGAGGATGACCCTTTGAAATGTGAACTGTTCAACAGCCAATGGCACAACTGTTAGATGGTAATATGATATGATTGGAAATACAACGACAGAGACACCGCTACAGCCAAAAATTAGCCAAAAATTCTCCGTAGGCGCCAATCATGGACTACGGCAACAATGAAGGGCCACACCTTCACAGATCACGTCCACTAGGCAATGAAGCCACTGAATTAGGGCACAGGACGACAGAGCTTCTACACCAGCAGATAAAACACGATCGTCTTGGGTGTTCGATCAACCTTTATTTCTGCTGATGCTTCTCAGGAGTCGGCTCATCAACTGCTTTGGGATTGGCGGCATCACCAATAAACAACGCTGCGTGATTTAGGACCAGACTGGACGGGTGGTGCTGGAGTTATTACACCATATTAAACATGTTCCTGTTGGCTCAGACGGTCAGGCGTCCCGGTGTGATCCAGTGCAGCTGGAGAGAGTTTTGCCTTAACCGTCTATGAAGGTGAAATCAGCGAGAAACTGTGTGCTGGTCTGGTCTGCAGCCTTCACCGAGGGCACTTTCTCTTTCTCTCCCATCGCTCTCTCGCAGAGTTAATTAAGGCCGTCAGAGCAGCGGCGTCTCAGGGGAAATCCTGCTTTGTGTTACTGTGATTGGACTTCCTTCAATGTCCCCACACACGGCGGCAACCTCTGACAGTTTTCACCTGCATATTGATTATATTAAGCCCGCGCCGTCCCCTAGGTGTATTTTTGGTCTGCGCCGGACTCGGTCTTCACAACAACCTTGACAAGTTCTACATCGCTGTAAAGCTCAGAGTCTCCTTGTTCTGTCTGCGCAAAAACATTTCAGGATACTCACATCACTGCGGTTTGGATCCGTTCATAAGGGACGATACACAAGACAAACTGTTGTTGTTGTTGCTGATGTTTATGACTGTGAACAAACAGGTTAAACAACAACAACAGCAACCTTTTTTTCTACTCTTTTCTGTTCTTCTCAGGCTGCAGCACAGAAATGGGTCAATGTTAGTTTCAGACGAGTGATTTAGCTGCTGACGCCCGCGACATCTAAAGCCTCTCGCTGATCTCAGGCACGAAGCAGCAGAGGTCAGATAAAGGTCAGTGTCTCAACACCGGGGCAGAGCTGAGGTGGTTTCACCCAAATTAAGGCCCAACGAACGAGCAAAAACAAAGAGATCGTGTTATTTTTATTATTTTTGCAGATTGTGATACGAGGATGAATGTCATTAGTAAGCCAGAGCGTCTCTGCAGCATCGCAACTAAGTCCATTTTTTTCGTCGTTTGCACATTAAAAAACTAAATTTGACCTCATGTTGTGTCGATCATGTTTATACACCGACTCCGAAACTTTCGTCTGTTGTCAAAGTTTTCGGAACAGATTCGATTTTCTGCGTTTTCCACATCCGTGAAAATGTTTCACAGTTGAGACTGTTAGATCTCGCTGAGCTGCCTGCGCGCGTGTGTGTGTGTGTGTGTGTGTGTGTGTGTGTGTGTGTGTGTGTGTGTGTGTGTGTGCCAGCCGCTGTTCAGGATCATGGAAACTGGTTGTCTTCTTTTTAATGTGTGAGTTCAGTAGAGCTAATAATCTATCAAACTGAACCACTGAAATCCTAAAATAAACTGTTGAAGTGATCATGATAATCCTGAATCTGCAGCTCATTTACAAGCAGGTCTCTTTGCTCTTGACATCCTCTCAGGATCGGATGGACACAATATTTTCTATTTCTCAATTTTATTTCTCCACAAAGTCATCCTTACTGCGTGACGACTCTTGTCTCCAAGTTTGGAACAGAAAATAAAAACGCATGGTAATAAAACGCATCAGACTCAGTGTGTAGGGCGTCTGTTTGTAATGATTTTTTAAAAAATGCATATGAAAAAAAAAAACTGCCTTGGTGTGCAAAGACATTTATAGTGCAAATGACGCACAACAATGTGACACATTTTAATATTATTTGTTAATCACAGCTCCTGTGTTTTGGATATTGCACAGTCTTGATCATAGTTGGATTAATGTTGCAGCCTGAACTCAGAATTAATTCTGTTGTTTGAGGAGATGAATCTGTGTAGGTTTCATTTGATGTTAACAGTAGATTTTCTCTCAGACATATTGATCCGATAAACGTTATAATATATATTCTCAGGGAGTTTCACAGTTTTCTGTCCGACTTGTGATCGTCTTCACACAAACACTGGCTGTCCTGGTCTGACAGGCGGCCGGTCTGCTCATCAGGACTGAAGGACACTTCAACACGAGGGGCCGTGGATCGACGACCCGCTCTGCCCCCACAGAGCCGCTTTATTACTTTCATTCCTCCAGCGGTGTGAAGGACTCGGGTCGAGTCCAATTCAGAATCAATTCTCCCTCTCAGTGTTTCTGATAGTGACCTTCACTCGGCTCAGGTTTGATTTCTCATTTCTGTTTCAGAACACAATCTCTGCTTTTTCCATCTGGTTGATGGAATCTCAATGCTTCCTCTGTCTCTTTCACATTAGCGCAGCAGTATTTGTCCATATAATGGTTGTCAATGGATACCAACTTTCTTCGTCCAAAAAGACACACCAAAAAACATCCAAATACCTCCATACTGCTCGTCTGTAATGTCCCTCTTGTATTGAAGCCCTGACATGAGAAATTGTTCCGAAAAAAATTAAATAAGTCTATATTTTAAGCCTGTTTGTAGCGGAAGCTCCCAGTGTCTCAGTTCACTGCTCTTCCTGTGTCAGTGCAAATCACGACCGGCGGAACTATTTCTCATGTCGGGGCTTCAATACAAGAGGGACATTACAGACGAGCAGTTTGGAGGTATTGTTTTTTTTAATTTTTTTATGTTTCTTGGTGTGTCTTTTTGGACGAAGAAAGTTGGTATCCATTGACAACCATTATATGGACAAATACTGCTGCGTGGACCCCCCCCGTAACTCAGAGAAGGAACGGAGGACTCTGAAAATTCTCACAGCTCTTAGCTGACATGAGGGTGAGTAGATAATGAGTGAAATTTGAATTTTGGGTGAACTATCCCTTTAAAAGCCTTCAAGCAGTTCAGAGAGCTGGAAGAATTAGTTACTTTGTCAACCTGAGGAAATTTTTATTGTCAAGCATATTTGTATTTTGTTTGTTGATTCAAACATTTGTGGCTTTTAGCTTCCTGAGTTTGGGGATTTTATGCTTTTGTTACATGTGAGTTTGTGAAAGATGAACACAGCGTTGTTCCTGTTTTCACGGAGCTTGTCGATAGTTTGGGGCGTTTCACACTAAAACTAAAAAAAGATTTTTTACAAGAACGTGTAGCCCTTCCTTCCTTCCTGTTGAAGGCTTTTATTGTGAAATACTTGATTAGGATCATAATGAAACGATCATGACAGGGTTCCTACAGCTTAAGCCTAGTTAAATTTAAGACTTTTTAAGACGTTTTTAATGCCACTTGAAATGAAATTTAAGACACGTCACCACATATATTACATAGAGTTAGGGACAATTTTACCCACTTTCCTATGGTCCAAGGTAAAGTGACTGCTACATGAATGATTGGGGGGGGGGCTATGAGTGAGTGAGTGACATCATTTAACAGCTGTGTAGTTGTGGAGAGGAGATGATAAACTAAAAAGGACACGTTTGCTCGTCGGTACTGTTTGTTTCCATCCAAAGTGATTCAAATTACTGGGAAATGTGCATTAAAAGAAATTTGAGTTCTGTGTGTTTCCATTAAAAGTACGGACTTTGGTGAAAACTACAAATTCGCGCAAGTTTTCCGCAGCTGTCCTTTCAAAATAAATGCATAAAAAGTCCAGGAAAAAAAAAAAAACTGACTCGGGAGCTGGTGGCGGTGACGGCCGCCACTAACTTCCCTATGTGGGAATGTTACCAGTTATTTTGAGATTTGAGACTAATTACAATCATAAAATCCCACTTACCAAGTGTTAACATTTTTAAGACGTTTGAAACATTGATTTAAGACATTTTAATGCCAATTAAGGCCTTGTTTTTAGATGAATGAATTCAATGCCTTTTAAGACTTTTTAAGGATCCGTAAGAACCCTGCATGATGTGTGAACAGCGTCTGTTGTAGCTCAGGTCAGGTGGTAGGTCGGTACCTGTTGTGGCAGCGGGCGGGGCTGCATGTACGGCGGCTGGCTGGGGGCGGCTGGCTGCTGCTGGGGGGGGCTGAAGTAGGGAGGCTGGCCCGGCTGACAGTAACCTCCCATGGTGCCTTGCTGCTGCTGCTGCTGCTGCTGCTGCTGCTGCTGCTGCTGCTGCTGCTGACCGTACTGAGAACCCATCTGAGGAGAAACAACAAACACCAGTGAAATGAAATGAGTCTCTGATGAATAAATAAGGAGACAGCGCGCTGACGGCTGATTTACTACAGACAGACCGAGCTGGTTCTCAGTTGTGGTGGGAGCTATTTCGGGGCGTCCTCACCCTTGAAAGACTCATTCATTTTTTACCAAAGACACCGAGTGTGTTTCCATCCACCGCGTTTCATGAGCACGTTCAGTTCGAGTGGAAACACTGGAAACTAAAACTGGGGGGGAAAAAAAAAACTATTTTAAACCCGACGTGGGAAAGCGGTTGTGTAGATAAGAAACACATCAGATCTCTGTGTGGAGCAATGACGCTCGCTCACATTAATACATGAGATGTTTTTTCCATCACATGGTTTTTCTGACTGGAGCTCTTTGGAATGACCTCATCTTCTTCTGCGGTGGTTTTAACGGCAGCGAGCGGAGACTCGGCTCCACCAGCTGTTTGCCTCCATCCGCCCGCCAACTCGTATTCACACAGCAGGAGCAGAGAGAAACTCACCTTAATTAGCATTTTATCTTGATGACTCTTTGGATTTTTGGTTAAAAATTGGATGAAACTTGATAAATGTGACATCTATTCTGCTTTTTTCTGGCACATGAGACAATAAATGACATGATGAAACTTGATTAAATTTAAAGCTTTAATCAATATTAAGATTTTGGTTGAATTCAGCATCTGTCACTCTTGTAGGGTTGTCGATTGTCAACATGCAAAAAAAATACGAACTACCTGCTTTTTTTTTTAGGTATTGTGAGGTCCGGATATACAACTGTGCCCAACTCTGGTTCAGTCCGTTTGTTATGTGAACGCAGCCGCGACCCGATCCGCTCATGTTCGCACCCTTGGTTCGCACCAAGACTGTGTGAAAATAGGGTTCGGCATCAGAGAATCGAACAGAACCGGTTTGTAACATTTTATTTCCATCGGAATCCTTCAGAAGCTTTTTCAGTTCTCGGATTCACAGTTTCCAAAAATATTTTTTATACGTGCTTCGTCTCGGGTTTGCACACTTTTTTGGCCCCGCCCCTTAAAAGGCTCTTAAGTCGAAAATTCTTAGGAACCGTAATCGAAACACGCCATCAGAATCGGAAGTTCTTCCAAAGATGAAGCACGAATGAGAATAGTTTAGGAATCGTTTAGTGAAATGAAATTTCTTAAAGGGATAGTTCAACATTTTGGCAAATTGCCTCTAAAACAACTCTGTCTGGAAACGTTCTGTTATTATCTCATAGCGTGGTGAATGTGCAGGTCACAACTTGTCCACCAGAGCGTTTTGGAGTTGTTGGATTGTGTATTTGATGAGTTGGATGAGGGAAACCAAGAAATCCCATGAGCCTCCGTAGCGTAGCTCTGAGCAGCTCACGGCTCTGCTCCACCGTTCTAAAAATAGCTTGCACCGACAATTAAAGGTAATGAACCTACTGCTATGACTATAGGGAATGTGACAATGGGCCAATTTGCCAAAATGTTGAACTACCCCTTTAACGATTTAGATGGACTTGAAAAATGTTAGAACCAGTTCCATTCGATTCTTGAATCTCGATGCCCAACCCAATCAACTAATGAACTCTGGTATCATGAGAAGCCAAAATAAACTCTCGTTCTTGCTGCTGTGATGGAGGCCGAGGAGGCTCGTGGGAGTTGTAGGACTTTAGAGCCGTCCGACCGTGCTCCTAATGAAGATGAAATAATTAACAGGGTGATTATAACATCAACCTTAAAGAGGGAAGGCTGTATTACTCAGGAGAGGGACGCCGGCCGGTTTGCTGAGTTTATTATATCCGGCGTTACCATCCATCCACCTGTTCACGCCCCTCAGACTCTGCAGCCTCGGTGATGATATTTGTTGTTTCTCGGCCTGTTTCCGCTCTGCTGAACATGTGAGACAAGCAGCAAAACAAGCCGGCTGACTGTATTCCTGGAAAGTGACCTATATATTTCTTTTTTTTTCTTTTCCTGAACATCTCCACTGTATCTCCTGAGTATTACATTTATTCTCATGCCATCTCTGCCTTGAATAACCGACCCTCCTCCTCCTCCTCCTCCCTACAGCTCAGATCGTGACTTTATAAATTATTCTTCATTCAGTCCAGGTGCTCAGACATCTGACCTCTGTCCTCTTCGCCGTTATCACCTCTGGACGTCTCGGGAGCTGTGCAGCAGCAGCAGCAGCAGTTTGTTTTATATTTATAAGTGTCACGGGAGAATCACATGATCGCCACTGCGAGTGTGACCACGTTTATGATTTTACACGCATTCCTGCTGATTTCACATCAGCTGAGGATGAGACATGAACCACGGCCGACTGCACAGATCACACACAGGTTTCAACTTTAACAGAGATGGAAACGCAACCTAATTACCATTTAATTTTTTTATCCTGTTGTTGGTCATTTTTAATATCAGTTTCCAGTAGTGGATGGATTTCCCTTTTTTTTTTTCTCATTCAAAACTCTACTAAACATTGGATTAGCCTACGACAGGACAAACTTTCGTACACTACTGTTTGTACATTAAAGGCCCCATATTCTGTAAATGTCGTTTTGATTATTAAAGGGATAGTTCAACATTTTGGCAAATTGGCCCATTGCCATAATCCCTATAGAGGGTATGCACATGACGTCACGGTACTCGGAAGTCGCTGTGGAACGTCCACTGAGTGGCAAAAAGACGAGTGGCAGAGCCGCCAAAGTTTAAAAACGAGCAAGTAACAAAGCGATTTTCTCCAAGCCCATACAAGTCTGACATGTTTAGCTTTGCCAGCATGTAAAGCATGCATGACCTAACAGAACTGCTAAAAATCTTGAGGATACGTCTCACTTTGACCAAGTTACATTCAACAACCTGTTCTCAATGACGGAAAGTAAATTCACTGGAGCGGTCATTTCTTTCGATGGATCAGCTGTGTTTACCGTTTCAGGTGTCATAGTTATGATGTTTAGACAGATAAATTAGTCCTCTAACACATCCTACAGTTTGACTGGTCAGAGTTTTTCAGAATAAAAGCAGCTCGTTTTAAAGTGTCGGGAGTAATCTCGTCCCTCTGCGCAGTAACAGTGAGCCTGTCAGTCACTCTGCAGGTGCCGCGGTCACACTCTGTGTTACAGTCAGTGTCCGTACGGTTTTGGGGAGCTGGTTGTCGATTCCTTTTGACATCAATTTGTTTTGATATAAGATATTTTATCCAGTTTATGAGTCCACCGCTATCCGCCAGCATGTTGAGGGACGCTTGTTTTGCCACTCAGTCCGATCGAATGGGGCGTTGCCGAGGGCAACGTGACGTAAACGCATACCCTCTATAGTCATAGCAGTAGGTTCGTTACCTTTAATTGTTGGTGCAAGCTATTTTTAGAACGGTGGAGCAGAGCCGTGAGCTGCTTAGAGCTACGCTACGGAGGCTCATGGATTTCTTGGTTTTCAAACTCATCAAATACACAATCCAAACAACTCCAAAACACTCTTGTGGAGAAGTTTGTGACCTGCAGAGGGAAATTCATGCAAAACCACTGATGTGCTCGGTTGCCTTCAGGACAGTTTTTCATCAAACAGTCTGGTATTTTCCCTCTAAAACAACTCTGTCTGGTAACGTTCTGTTATTATATCTCATAGCGTGGTGAATGTGCAGGTCACAACTTGTCCACCAGAGCGTTTTGGAGTTGTTGGATTGTGTAATTTGATGAGTTCGATGAGGGATACCAAGAAATCCCATTAGCCTCCGTAGCGTAGCTCTGAGCAGCTCACGGCTCTGCTCCGCCGTTGCTTGCACCGATAATTAAAGGAGACAAACCTACTCCTAAAAATATAGGGATTATGGCAATTGGCCAATTTGCCAAAATGTTGAACTATCCCTTTAAGCAGGTCTGGGTTTGATATTAATGCAGTGACAGTATCAAAGTACCACCAACCCTTCAATCTATTTTTAATTGCTCATTAACAATAACAGGGAAGCACCTAATAAAAAAGGATCTTTCGATGAGTTAACCCTTTAGTTCCCAGCCTGTGTTGCATAACGTCGGAGTAGTATTTCCCTCCGTCGTCTCTCAGGCTGCAACACTGATGGATTTTGAAAACTTTTTTTTTTTTTTTTGTGGTAACTTCCACTCCAGCTGAACCCTCCCCTCCCTCGTCTCACAGTGAATAATCCACTGACGCTTTCACATCAGTTTCATCATTTAATCTTATTAGAGAGCGACTTCTTCAGCGTGTTTCACGATACTTGGCAGCGAACAAGCAGAAAATGACAGGACATTAAATTTGGACTAAAGACCTTCCTGCTCTCAGAGGCATCGTACTGAAGCGTCCTCAGACTCATTTGTCTCACTTGGGTTTATTCTTTTAATCATTTGTGCTCATCTAGGACTGAATTTTTTACTCATATGCTTTTGTCATTATACACTTTCATTTGCATCCAGTGAGGTTGATTTTGCCGTATGAATATATACTTTACTTAAATGCTGTAAAGATGTAAATGTTCACTTTCAATTAACATTAAAAAGGGTTTAATAGTAGTTAAATAGTCTTTATACACTGAACTGATTTGAACAAAAATCACTTCAACAACTTTAAATTGGCTCTTTTGTGCATTTTATGTAATTCTTTGGTTCTTTTTGTTATATTTTCTGTGAGCACAAGATATGGAGATAAAAATGGCCAATATTTTCCTATTTTCTTGTGTTTTATTTTAAGTGTTGATCTGTAAGAAAATCTTCTCAGCGTAGTTTTTACATTTCTCAGATTCTCTCTAGAGCTCTAGTAACAACATGATGGTATCTGTCAATCAGGAGAGAGGAGGCTGGGCGGGGCTTTGTTGTGACATCCAAAAGTGACAGGAAGTCCTGACGGCTGGTTTTTAAGGCTCAGTTTCTGAATACAGGCTGTGTGCATTTCTCTGTGGACTGAGGCTTGATACTTTCACAGTATTAATATAGAACCTAGAGCTGCTTTATAATCACACTACACATGGACATCTACCTTTATACCGTATGGAGCTTTAATACAAACATCTACCTTTATACCATATGGAGCTTTAATACAAACGTCTACCTTTATACGTATGGAGCTTTAATACAAACATCTACCTTTATACTGTATGGAGCTTTAACACAAACATCTACCTTTATACCGCTATGGAGCTTTTAACACAAACATCTACCTTTATACCGTATGGAGCTTTAATACAAACATCTACCTTTATACCGTATGGAGCTTTAACACAAACATCTACCTTTATACTGTATGGAGCTTTAACACAAACATCTACCTTTATACCGTATGAGCTTTAATACAGCTTTAATACAAACATGTCCTGTTTGTTAGAAATGAAACAACATGTGACTT
The DNA here is from genome assembly GCF_045865225.1 of Trachurus japonicus. Classification (NCBI taxonomy): domain Eukaryota; kingdom Metazoa; phylum Chordata; class Actinopteri; order Carangiformes; family Carangidae; genus Trachurus; species Trachurus japonicus. Next base: position 6,083,947 of record NC_140930.1, on the reverse strand, counting down.
TACATGTCTGAGCGGAGTTACTTTTCATATCCACTGCAGGAAGTTTTACTAATCTTGTTCTTCCTCTAACAACAGTGAACAAACCGGTTTGGGCGGATCAACGGCGACGCCCGACTCCTCCTCCTCCTCCTCCTCCTCCTCCTCCGCCTCCTCCTGCTGCTGTTGTTGTTGCTGTTGTTTCAGTCTGAAAACTGAACCCGTCGCTGCCACAAACTGGTCATAATAATAAACCTCTATTGGAACATTAACAACAAGGTGCACACACAGGCTGAGGCTGAGCAGCTCCTCCTATTTAAATCAGGTGTTGTAACACTTCCACAGACCTTTCCGTTAGGCCCTGCCTCTCCCCCGCCCCCCCCCCCCGAAAGCTCACGCCCTCCTCGGGAATACAAGCTGACACGAAATGCAATAAGACGCAACCTGACTGCAATCTGTGAGAAGCCGACGCTCGGAGCTGCGCCGGCGATTAACTGCCTTGCTCAAGAGCAGCTCCTGCATGGGCTCAGGCGCTTCAGCAACCGCGGTGTAATATCAGCGTGGTGATGAAAGCAGGAGTCAGGGGTGATGATGATGATGATGATGGTGGTGGTGATGATGTCTGCAGTCTGAGGCTGAGACTTAATGACAGAGCGTGGTAACGTCAGTACAACACAGGCCACAAAGCTGAGCTGAAGATTATTGATGACTGATCTTTGAAGTCGTTTACTTTGCTTTTCTTTGGTTGCATGTTTGGACAAACGTTGGTGTGATCCCCGATGAAATGAAATGAAGTGTTGTGGAAATGGGTTTGTTGAGAGACGATAACAAGAAAAACTGAGGAAATGATTTGTGGTTTTTTTTTGTAAAACGATGTGCGGGAAAAAAAACCCACATTGATCCAATTCACAGAGAAAAAACTATCTATGCTTTTATTATGTATTGAAGTTTTTTGGCACTAGAATACTACAGTACTGTGGTCTGTCCTCGTCGCCTCATTATCTCATAGTGCAAGAATAAACTTGATTTATGTGCGATAAAAAAAAAGGCTGAGAACTTTATCTCTTTGGATAAAACAGATGTTTCTTTTATTTTCAGAGGCAAAAAGGTTAATAAATCACAATGTATGACAAATTGTTATGACAAACAACGCGAATACTCTGTATTCTGTATGTTGTTCATTTTATGTTATGTTATTCTTTTTTTTTCTTAACTATGCTTCTTTTATGCACACTTCAAAGAAAAATTTCCACTGCTTTTTGCAGGGGACAATAAAGGTTTTCTGATTCTGATTACATCGTATCGTAATTTATGTATATGTATCATATGAAATTGCGGAGGCTCTGGTGATTACTAAATCGATATACTAGCATAGTATTGCAATATTTTGCATGGCGATATTGTATCGATCTGAACAGACTAAGAAGTTTATCAAAACAGATGTTAAAGCCCCAGTATGTAGGAATTCCCCCCATCTAGCGGTGCGGTTGCATATCTAAACGTATTCTTGATGTTGCATTCACCTGAAATCGGGCAGACGTCAGACAGACAACAGACGCTGCATGTAACAGGATAAACAAGCGTCTATGTAAACAAGTTGTGGTACAAGAAAGTTTTCATTTGTATGCCGGTGTGATTCGACTTCAGTGAAATACGTATTTATGAAAGCAATGTTTGATTTTTGCTGATAAAAAGCCAAATAAGTTACATACTGGGGCTTTAAAGTTTTTTATCATTGCAGTTCAAAAAAAGATAATTAATTGCAGCATATTGCAATATTTTTAAAATCAAAATAATATCGTATCAAGATCATTTCATATCGCAGGGCCTCTGGTGAGTCCCACCCTCCACTAATAAATATCTAACGACACAAAAAAGGACTAAAATATTGAGGATTTCTCTAAAAAAAATTTCCAGAACATGAAGAATAAAGACTCACGTTTGAGTTTTAGACTTAAAAGAATATTTTCTCTGCGGGAGAGTCAGTGGAAACCTCCTGGATCAATCTAACCTGCACAGGAGGAGGATGGAGGTGGTGGGGGGGGCGACACTGACTGGTCGACATCAATTTCATCTGGAATCAGAGAGTTAATAAAGGAAGAGTCCCGGGGCCATCTGGGGCCTCGCTCACATAAAAGTCATTACCTCTCCTCTCTCGGCCCCGTGGCTGTCTTCATCTGAGCAGAGGAGACGACATCACTGACACAAGTTCCCTCAGGCTGAACAGAAAGAAAAAAAAAACCCCAAACCAAACCCTCTGTCAACCTGGAATGATGTAATAACGTCGCCGTTACTCGGTGATGACAATCTCCTCTGGAGGAATCTACGAGGCAACATCACAGGGTTGTCAGGAGGAAAAGCTCCGGGGGGAAAAAAAACTGATCTGAGTAATCTACGAGCGGAGAACAAAGACGACGGCTGAGAAAACCACCTACAGAGGGTCCACTGGAAACCTCAAGTCCAACGGTCAGAACTTCCTCAACACTGGAGAAATGTTTGGTATTTGTATTTTTACTAGAAAGTCAAAAATCAAAACCTCAAACCTGGATTTAACTCCAGAAGGTTGTGTTTACATGGCGACACACTCTATGGACCAATGAGCTCAGGTGATGATCAACTTGAATGAATTTGGTACAGAGCTGCAACGATTAGTCGATTAATTGCTGGGTTTATAAGAGAAAATAAATCTGCAACCAATTAGCCTACCTTAAAGGTCCAGTGTGTAAAATTGGTGGAAAACCGTGATATCTATCGTTCAGATTTTGGTTTGCACCCCTCACGTTAACAAAGTGACGGTAGCCTCTGAGGATAAAAAAAAAACGTGTTTACCATGACTGGGAGTATTTCAGGAGCATGGAGCAATGAGGTGAAGATCTAAACCATTTTACAATATGGCTGCCGTAAAAAACATGGCGGCGCAAGATGGCGACACTCTCTAAAGCAAGACCGTTGCTATATGTATCTATAAAAGAATAATTATAAGGCTACGAAAACCAAACAAATTTTATTCTATAGCGATTATACACTTATACAAATATATTCATGGGTATATTCAGATTTTGCCAATAAACCTTGCCAATTGCCAACACATTGGACCTTTAATAATCAATGGACATTTTTGTATTTTTAAAAACAGAAATTTCATGTTCCAGCTTCTAACATTCAGTAATTTGATGCTTGGATTTAAACTACAGCCAATCAACAAGAACTTCACTGAGTAGGGTACTCAGTGAAGGGTACTGAACATGCGTTTTACCTCCATTTCAAGGTTTTTTAATATGTCAGAGTCACATGAGACTTTAATAACATTTATCAATCAGATACACTTACAGGTCAATAATTATACTACATAACATTTGGGTTAAGTGTGTTTGTGTTAAAGTCTATTTTGGACAGAAAACCTGATGCAAGGTCATATTAATTATTCCATCAGAGCTACTGTGAGGTTGCAATCAACAATTACTTTTATAAATCAATAATACAGGTGACAGTTTTTTTCTGTTAAAATGTCAAAACAGTGAAAAACTATTAGCATTATTCCTCGATACTGTCATAAGTTCTGTTCACTGTCTGGAAAACCAGGAACTGAGCCAAGAGTTTTCTATAAATCGACTAATCAGTTAATCGGCTGTTTGTCTCGGTGCTGGTTGGTGTCTGAGGAAATAATGTGACTCATATGTAACGTTGGGGTCAACAGGAGCCTAATGTAATATCTGCGCCCCAGGGATCTCTGGGAGATTAATTGGGTCAGGCCTGGAGTCTGGAGGGACGTGTGCACCTTGTTAAAAGACACCAGGGTTTCCCACAGCGTTTGATGGTGGAGGCTCCCCGCTGCTGTGACTCCAGGCTTAGAAAATATAATATTAAACTCATTAAAAGAGCAACTTAACACCTCGTCTTAGGTCAAACGCCTCCTCACAGCTCTGTTGGATCATTTTGGACTTGTGTTATTACATAACCTCAGATCAATACTCCATCTACACTCAGGAAGTGAGTTTTCATCTCATGAATGGAAATGTCTTTCAAATGAACCAAAAGGGAAGAATCAACGTCTTCCTTCCACGCTCAGCTTTGATCATCAAGTGAAAAACGAGCACAGAGAGTCGTGTGGAAGTGACGTTCATGCAGGAAAAAGAAGGTTCGTGTGTAGAAATATTTGGATAAAATGAAAACAATCACACACACATGAGCAGCAGTGGATGATGCAGGAATCTGTCAAAGTATCAATCCTATTTTCCGGACATGAAGATATCTTCTAGCTGTTGGAGCTTGTGTCGTTCTCAGGAAGCCAATCACTACCATTTGTTCTGGGCCTGTCCAAAAATAAATATTTTCTGGCGCAAGGTTTATTCAGAACTAATAACAATATTTGGTACTGACATTACATTTAACTGGGACGAACTTCTTTTTGGTCTTGTACACTCAGCTAATGTAAGTGAGATAAATAAACATTTATTTGGAATACTGAGTCTAGCTGCTAGAAAAGCAATTACAAAGAAATGGCTCAAGCCAGACGTCCCATCTATAGATGAATGGTATGATATTATTTACGATGTGTATGTAATGGAAAGAATCGCTTTTTCAATGAGGCTCCAGCAATCCAAATTCAATGACATCTGGAAGCAATGGAAAATGTACATTTCTCTGAAACGCCCCACTTTTGTTTAAGTTTCTTTTCTATATCAAGTTGTACTTGATTGGTTAATTACACTTTGCTGTAATATTGTGACAGAAAACACCCCATGTTCATGTTGTGTTACTTTATAAAATGATTTGTAAAAGGAAAAACAATAAAGAAAAAAAGAAAACGTCATTGAAGTTGGCAGCAAGTGCTGCTCAATACCGGCTGCGTTCAAGGTTACAGCGGGTCAGCGTCAGCGGTGGCGGATGAGGAGCAGCATCAGTCCTCAGCAAACACTGACGGACCTGGAGGAGCCCATCTGTTCTGAAGCAGCAGCAGCATAAGACCCAGACCATGAGCCTGGAGGCTAAAAATAGCCCAAGCCCAGTCTGCACCAGGAATAGCCTGACCCAGACCGGCCCGGCTCGGCTTGGCTCGGCCCAGCTCCTCTCTGCGGGAGCCATGTGGTCTGACCAGCATCAATAGCTGCGTTGTCCTCCTCCTCCGGGCGGCTCGTCCACGGTGACGAGGCGGTGATGCTGCAGATGAATCAGCAGGTCGGCTCCGAGAACAAACAACCAGCTCAGAGTCTCTGAAAACAAGCGAGTTCATCCCGGCTTCGGTGCGGCAGGAAAGACTGAACCGCTCAGAGCAAAACGACGGCGTAGAAACGCTCATACTGATGCTCTACAACAACAACAACTCCCTGACTTCCCAACACTCGGCTGTTGGCTGAAAAAACACTCAAACACAATTGTAGAGTTTGTCGAAGCAGAGAGAACAACAACAGTCTTCAGTCAATCCTCTCTCAGCTTTAATCCTTATTATGTATTTATGTAGTTATTTATTGTGACAAACTCTCCCCCTGTTTCACAGAGTGAGGTCTGGAGCAACAAAATAATTAGACTTGTCTCCAACAACATCTGTCTTTAAAAATCTGCAGTTCTCTGACTGATTGATTGATTTCTTTATTTTGCTTTGTTGCATTATGGGCAATTACGCCTGTAGCTGCTCTGTAGCCGTATTCGTGCTCTATTATAACTTTAATCTTTTGTAATAATGTGTTTAATTCTGTCTCTTTTGATTTTATTTGCTTTCCTTATTTTTATAGCTTCAATATTTTTCTTTGAATTGCTTTTAAAATGTTTTGAACGACTGATGACTCACTGTTTCCTGTCAGCTAATTGGTCGGTAGTTATGTCGGTGGCGGGCGCTGACTAGCCAGGGCAGTACAGGTTACTATGGTGACGTAATCGAGCCGATGAATCAAATCCAAAGATAACTGGACGACCCTCTGATCAGACCTAAAACACACCAAGCCAAACCGAAGACACGAACGTTGGACAGAGCGTCTCCTACCTGTTGCTGTGGGTACTGCATCGCTGCCATCGCCATCTGCCCTCTGCCGGACATCCCCATGGGGTATCTGTGGGGCGAGGGGGCGCCGTAGGGCTGGCCGGGGTACGGCGCCCCCTGCTGCTGCTGCTGCTGCTGCTGCTGCTGCTGCTGCTGCTGCTGGGAGTACGGGTTGTTGCTCATAGCGTAGAGCTGAGAGCGCTTCATCGCCATCGGGTCCATGGGCGGCACCTGAACAGGAGAAATGATTGGACGATGAGGGACTCAGTCGCTGATGCAGGTCATTTAAAAATCTCAATATGTATTGGACGGATTGTGGTGAGATCTGTTAAAGACATTCGTGTTCCCCTGAGGATGAGCTGAGGTCAAAACCTCTGACTTTACATCCACCTTTTAATTTGAAAAACACTTTTTCAACACATACTTTGCCAACGATTTAAGAACTTAAAAGGATAGTTCAACATTTTGGCAAACTGGCCCATTGCCATAATCCATATAGTCATAGCAGTAGGTTTGTTACCTTTAATTGTTGGTGCAAGCTATTTTTAGAACGGAGGAGCAGAGCCGCGAGCTGCTCAGAGCTACGCTACGGAGGCTAATGGGATTTCTTGGTTTCCCTCATCAAACTCATCAAATACACAATCCAACAACTCCAAAACGCTCTGGTGGACAAGTTGTGACCTGCACATTCACCACGCTATGAGATAATAACAGAACGTTACCAGAAACCAAGAAATCCCATTAGCCTCCGTAGCGTAGCTCTGAGCAGCTCATGGCTCTGCTCCGCGGTTCTAAAAATAGCTTGCACCGACAATTAAAGGTAACGAACCTACTGCCATGACTACAATGGCAATGGGCCACTTTGCCAAAATGTTTAACTATACCTTTAACATATGTACCAACACTGAAAGTAGCGGAGGGAAGTCAACACAAGTTACCGTCTGTCAGGATATATTAGTCACTAAAAGGAGCAATACACTTCAGGGTACGTCTGAATGTACTTAAGGTGGACTTAGCCCCCCTAAAGAGGCATTTTAAAATGTGTAAAAATGCTCTTCTATTACTATTTTTGATGGAAATTGCTTTCACACCAAAAAAATTGTTTTAAAAAAACTCTCAAAGAGGCTAAAAACACGTCTACTATTTCTCTCTCATTGGAAAAACCCAGGCTCTATGAATATCCATGAGTATGCAAATGCATCATGACTTGCATTTGCATACTCATGATGTCAAAACAGGAAGCTCGCACTGAGAACTCTGGTCTCCTGCATTCAAGGCGGCAATAATACCTCTCGTCCACGTCAACCACTGATACTGTTGTTGAACATGTAGCTGTATAAGTAGATGTGAAGTGTCACCATCACAGTGAACAACAAATGAGATGCAAAAAAAAATCAACGGGATTGGTTGCTAGGGATTCTGACGTATAAAACCTGACTGGGTGCTGAAAAACTGAATCCAACTTTTCAGACTCTGGCTTTGAAACTACATTTTCCAATCTAAAATGCTGTGGCGTGCATTAGCGACTTTGTTGCTGAAATGTCTTATAGCAGAACCCATACACTACATTGATATGTTAATAATTTCAAAAAGCCCATTTTTGGTTTAGGGGGACTTTAAACAATGTTGCAGAAATTTAAAGGACAATTCCAGGCGAATTCAACTCAGGGGTGTATTTTCATATCATTTTAGGTCTAAAAGAATGAAGCTGAAGATTTTCAGTTTAATCGCTCCTGTTTTGCGGTAGTTGCGTATGTCCGCGCATCGCCACGGCAGCAATGAATGGGAGTGGATGTAAGTTCCACTGTTTAGGCTGTTTACATCCCTCAAAGCCGCATTTTTTTTCCACAGACAGCATCAGATGGCGACTCAAACATGCACCGAGAAGTTTATTTACTTCAAGCAAGCCGACATGTTTGTAAAACTAGATCTAATTCAAAGTCTCCCGGAGTCTCGCGCGAGACCCAGTTGCCGTGCTCGGTGTGTTCAGGTGCAGTGGGAAAAGCTACCGTTTGTGTCATAAACACAGGAATATCAACTCTTTACTTGCTTCAAGTAAAAAAAACTTCTCGGCGCATCTTTGAGTAGCCACCTGACGCTGTCTGTGGAAAAAAATGTACACTTCAAGCAAGTAAAGAGTTGATATTCCTGTGTTTATGACACAAGCGGTAGCTCCTACTGCGCCTGAATACACCAGCACTGCAACTTCGGGCTCGCGCGAGACTCCGGGAGACTTTGAATTAGATCGACTTTTACAAACATGTCGGCTTGCTTGAAGTAAATAAACTTCTCGGTGCATGTTTGAGTAGCCATCTGATGCTGTCTGTGGAAAAAAATTGCGGCTTTGAGGGCTGGAAACAGCCTAAACAGCGGAACTTACATCCACTCCCATTCATTGCTGCCGTGGCGATGCGCGGACAGACGCAACTACCGCAAAACAGGAGCGATTAAACTGAAAATCTTCAGATTCATTCTTTTAGACCTAAAATGATATGAAAATACACCCCTGAGTTGAATTCGCCTGGAATTGTCCTTTAACTTTGACACTTATGAACCGACCAAATTAAAATGTAACTATGTAAGTCCGGTCTCTTTTCCTCTGTGTCGCTAACCCTCCTCTCGGCCATGTGCATTTTGTTTTCAACAAAGCCGGTGAGACAGCAATCAATGGAGCGATACAAAATGTTATATATCTTATAAGATGTTACAACGTGTATATTTGTGTAGTGTTATCTGTCATAAACAAGAGATTACAGGTTACAGGATGTGTTTGTGTTTCAGAGACGAGAGCTGGGACACCGGGTCGGAGGCTCTGATCTTACAAGGTTGGTTTTCAGCCAAAATAGCCATTTAGTAAAGCAGCATCACAATTACTCCAAAGCTGTTTAATTAAGCTAAAAAGGTAGTGTAGTTAAGCCAAAAATCCTGCATCATTCCTCTTTAAAAAAATTGAGAATGGTACGTCATTGAATATCAGTGACAGAGACCAATTGTTTTTCTTAAAATGGATTTCCTATTGAAATTGTATTAATATGTCGATACCATTACCAATATTGAAAGTGTTGGCTCAATAAGCAACCCTAGAAGTCTGTGGAGAAGCTAAATATCTCCATCTGCAGCCGTAAGATGTGAGCGATCCAGACGGCCGGGAGGCCACTTCACACCGGAGTCAACTGTCACACCTGGGTACACTTTAATATTCACACACACTGGATTTGACACACTGACATAATAGTAGGTGAGAGAAGTGACTCAGTGCGAACAGATGTTTCACGGCTGCAGCTAAAAATAGAAACCACTTATGGATTTTACACACACACACTCTCACTCACAAAAAAAAGAAAAAAAAAAGAATCACCCAGACATTTAATCCTGTTCTTTCATGTTTTTCCTTTTTTTTCTCCCCTTTTTTTTGGATGGAGCATCTCCATCCGTCAGCTGAGCAGAGTAAATACACATTTACAAAAAAAAAACAAAGTGGAGCGGCTCTGGAGCTCTGCCAAGTCCACACAGCTGGTTGTAGTAAGGGAGGATGATCAAGCTGGAAAAAGACCTGATCAATAATCCAGATGTAAACAGAAGGGAGGGAAACTTGGCCGTCAATGACAACTCCACAGAAACTGATTACAGCTGAATTATGGCAGGAAAACTAAACTACAAAAGCTGGAGATATTTCATTTTATAAATCCTCACATACTAGAAGAAAACATGAACGATTGCAGGCTTTTAATCAAAATTTGGATTTTGCAATGTGAGGATATACTTTATATAGCTGCTATGGTGCTACACATAAATGATTTGTGAATCAAGCTGAAATGTTCTAGACAGATAAACAACACCCTGAATGACTTATTAGGAGGTCGCTCTGCCCCAGTTTGTGCCTCACACTCGAGTATTAACGTCACTCTCGAGCCGAGCTTCAGTTTTTCCAAAAAAGATAAATCACTGACGAACTATGGGAGGTCAGTTTATATCAGCAGCCACTAAATCGTGTATTTTCTGACAATCAAATACTCTACTGAAAATAGCAAAGATCTTTTAATTTTAACCCATTCTCCAAGTTGTGACTCACATCGACTTTCTCAGTCAATGATTTCATCTATAAAACGTCACATCGCAATTTAATTTTCCATCTTCTGCCATCAGTCCCGAAAAACACTCAAATTACATTGATGTCAGTTTTTAAACTATAGTAAATAACAGGAGGAGGTTTTTTGGGGAACAACACATTCAGTACTTTCACCTTGTGCTCTGGGATATTACGATGTGTACGGACCAAATGATTAATCAAGGAGATCAGAGCTGGAACTATTAGTCTATTGATCAATTACCAGAAAATGTGCTCATAATGGATAAATTGGCTGAGTCGTTTTTCAAGGGGAAATATGTGAAAAATATTTCATCTTAGCTGCTCTAACAGCACGACCTGCTGCTCCTCTTCATTCCTCATGTTATTTAAACTGAATCTCTCTTGAATTTTGGATCTCTGGCTCCAGACTTTTTTTTTTTTTTTTTTAATTTTTTTTTACTAGGAACAAAATTTTAGGAGTGCAAGCAGAAAATTAAGGGGTGCACACCGTAAATCTACAAATATTCACATTTCCTTTCCATTCATAATCCTCACATACATTGGCCTGTCACCTGTAACGACAGATTCAAGATTCTTTGAGTCGGGGTGGTGTTTAGCTCAGTTGGTAGAGCACCCGCCCCACGTGTTGAGGCTATAGTCCTCACTGCAGGCGGCCCGGTTCGAATCCCGCGTCGAGCGGTTCTATCCTGCGTGTCATTCCCCCCCTCTCTGACTCCCTTTTCCTGTCTCTCTCTGAACTGTCCTATCCATTAAAGGCAAAAAAGCCCCTAAAAATTTATTAAAAAAAAAAAAAAAAGATTCTTTGAGTCGTCCCTTCCATGTTTCACCACTGTTTAACAAAAAACAGCAAATTTACTGGTTGCACATGCGCAAGAAGATGAAAATGTACTTGTATCATCTCAATTTTTAGGGTCAGTCTGGAGCCCTGCAGTTCAGACAACACAGCCTCATAAAGTTGTGATCAATATTTTTCACCATTTCTTGACCATTTATGATCCTGAATTCAATAAATGATCATCTGATTTATCTATAATAAAACACAGTGCTTAGCTACAGTACAGAGGTTATGGTGGACTGTCACACTGCCACCGTGACTACACGTGGTGGGGGGAGGGGCGGGTGAAGGGTGCGGGGCTCAGGCCTGTGTGTGTGGGCGGGTGGAAGCATGCTGAATATTTAACTCCAGTGTTATGCCGGCGGTAATGGGCACATGGCTAATCTGCATGTGTGAAGGTCAGGGCTCTTGTTGTGTGCCGTGCGCGCGCGTGATGGGGCCATAATGGGCTCCGAGCCAACAGAGCTGAGGCCGGATTAGAAGCTCCAGGAGCGGCCTCGCCACCACCAACGGCGGCGGCAGCTCCTCTCCGCGGGTGGGGGTGGAGGGGGGGGGGGCTGTCCTCGAACAACAGAGGCACAAGCAGGGCAGTGACACCTCAAATTACTTCAAAAGGAGATAATTACCATATGTAAAGCAATTAGCTCATGCCACAGTGTTGAATGGGAGCTGAACTGTCAAGATGTCAACATCCCTTAGACTTTATTTATTCATTTATTTGTTGGTGCCAGCTCTGCTTGGCGACTAGTCACCTGTGCGCTTGTCTTTGTGTGTTTTATGCCCCCCTTTCTTTTGAGTGAATTGCTTTCTTGTGCATCAGAAACTCAGGAGCGTCCTGCACAATAAGGACCACCAATAAGAAACTGAACTAACTCCTTTAGTGACAGACTACTGATGCCAAGGTGTTCCTCCAAAAGATTTACAGGTTTGTCCAAACTATTCCTCAAAGGGTCGTGTAGCTGCTGGTTTTTTGATCCAACCAACCGAGAGCACACAGTTTGACCAATCAACTCTCTGAAGACTGAGATCAGTTGATTAAATAAGTCAAATCTGGTGTGTTGCTGCTTGGTTGGAACAAAAACCTGCAGCCACACCGGCCCCTTCGTGGAGTAGTTTGGATGTGATTTAGGAGATCCTTTGTACCCGATGCAGTGAGGTTTTTTATTAATGAACGTTGTTGTTGAGCTTTGCATTGCACTCATTTGTATTTGTAGTTTATTGCAGTGCACTTATTTGTAGGCCATTGCCTGAGATTTTATGTGTTCATCGTGTTGTGTGTTGGCTGTCCTGTAGCCCACACGGTGACATTTAATTTTCCTTCTCTGCGATTAAGAAAGTACTTCCAATTCAATTATTTATTTATATATTCACAAAACAACTTGGTTATTATCCAGTCACAGCAGCTACAGTGATTACATACATACATACACTCATACATACATGCAGCCCAGTGGTGTAGTCTGATTTGTTGTAGTTTTCATACCTGTATCACATGGACTATAGGTACATATAGTTTTAACATAGTTGGTATACTGAAATATTAATGCATTTTCAGTGGGTATATTGAATATACCTGAATATCACATTGACGGAACCACTGATGCAGCCTCTTTCTCTTTGCAGGCCTGTGCGGCTCTGTTAACGACAGCTAAATGCTAATGCTACGTTAGCTCGTCTTAGCTTAGCACGGCGAGCTAAAAGCTAAAAGCTAAACACGGAGTCACCTTGGACCAAAGAACCAAAACCATGACTTTAACTAACTCATACGGTGGTTATTTATTCATTAAAATGTCTATAACAACTCCATAAAAATAAAAAATCAAGGCTTTATTTACTACACAGTCAAAAAAAAAGTACATGACGTCTAAAAACTACACCTAGCTCATCCTAGCTTAGCTTAGCTTAGCTTAGCTTAGCTGCTACCTAGCTCGGTGTTAGCATGTTAGCCGGAACAACAAGATGACTGACTTGTCTCTCCTGTGAGTTCATCGCCAAAAAACAACAACAACAAGCTGTGTTAATTAATAAATTAAATTAACAACGCGTTACTCACCTGGGACCTGTTATTACCGGGGCTCAAACCCGGGTGGTTTCTTTGTTGTTGTTGTTGTTGTTGCTGCTGTTGTCCTCCTCCTCCTCCGCCGCCTCCCCAGCAGCCGTACTGGGAGCCCATCATGTCTTTAGCCACCAGCCCCATGCTCGGCGGCTGCTGTTGTTGCTGTGCAGAGGAGGGATTATTATTATAGTCTGGATATCCACCTCCATAACCCCGCATCATCGGACTCGGGGAGGTTAATAACTGGTTTAAAGTCGGGGTAGCTCCGGATGGATGCTGCTGCTGCTGCTGTTGCTGTTGCTGCTGTTGTTGCCCCTGCCCCTGTCCAGGAAACCGCTGAAATCCTCCGCTGCTGCTGCTTCCAATGCCTCCTATTCCTCCTCCAGAAGCAGCAGCAGCAGCAGCAGCAGCAGCCGGGGAGTTGGTAGCAGCCATAGCCGCTTTGCTGTGGTTAGCAGCGGCCGAGCTTCCTCCGCTGCCGCCCGGGCCCATCAGGCTGCTGTTCCCCTGGCGCGACGGACTCATCATGGTCCCGTAGCCCGGCCGGTAGTTCGGGTAGTGGTTGGTGCTGTGTTGCTGGTGCTGGTGGTGGTGGTTATTATGATGATGGTGGTGGTGGTTGTTGTTGTTGTAGCCTTCGTGGGAGTTGTTGTTGTTGTGAACCTGGTGGTCCATGGTGCTGTGTGTAGCTCTACATGTAAAGTAAGTTAACGTTACCGCCGCCGCCGCCGCTGTCGTTGCCTCCTTTTACCCGAGTCCCTGCGCTTTGTTGTCCGCCATGTTGATCAAAGCGAGAGCAGCGCAGCAGCAGCAAGGCCCTCCTCTTCTTCCATTCCCATAATAATAATGATTAAACTCAGAGCAGAGCTGCTGGTCCCGCTTGGAGGTGGTGTTGTTGGTGGTGGTGGTAGTAGAGGTGGTGGTGGTGGTGGTGGTGGCTGATCTCAGGCTGGCATCCATCCATCCGCTGCTCCTCCTCCTCCTCCTCCTCCTCCTCTCCCCTCCTCCCTCCTCCTCCTCACTCACTCTGGTTCAGATGGTATTGGTGGTGGTGGTGATGATGATGGTGCTCCTCCGCTCGGCTGTTTCCCACCTGGAGGATGTTTTATTCTTCTCCATGGTGCTATTGTTTTTTTCCCGCTGCTGCTGGAAAAAAGTGGCTGATGATGGGGATGATGATGATGATGGTGGTGGTGGTGGTGGTGATGGAGATGATAGTGATGGAGAAGTGGAAGGAGCAGGTCCAATGGGCTCTTTGCACAGCTCAACTACTTCCTGAACTTAATGCTGCTCCTTTGTTTCCTGTCTTACATTATTGGACACACTGATTAATCCAGGTGTGTCTGAGTAGTCACAATGGTCAGACACACACCGGGATTATTCAGTTTGGCCAATAATGTAAGACAGGAAATGAAGGAGCAGCATTAAGTTCAGGAAGTAGTGGAGCTGTGCATAGAGCCCATACCATTACCACCACCACCACCACCAACAGCAGCAGCAGGAGTTCCACAACCACCGCCAAGTAATTTCACGTTAAACCCACCAAACATCACCACATTGGAGAAAAGGGACAGCTTCGATCTGTTTTCCTCGTTTTTCCTCCCCTTTTTCCAGGTTCTCTGGTTCTGTTCCCTAGTCTGTTCCCATCCATCCCTGCAGGATGTTGCCCATCGACACCGTGTGGTTCACCTCCAGCAGGACCACCAGTTGTTCCCCCCCAGTCTGATGTTCCTTGGAGAACACCAGCATCTTCTAACACCGGGATGGTAGCTATGACACCTGCACGGCTGTGGCCAGGTGCACTTCTCCAGATATAATATATTTCTTTTAAGTTATAATGTTTCTTTGATTCATCAGTTTATCCCTTTATATATATTTAAAATGTGTCATAGCCTATATAAACTCTATGAAGTGTCTCAAATACTATATCTGTATAAGCCATATAGGCCCTGTGTTGAATGACTCTTCATAGGGTTGAAATTAAGTTTTTATTATCAATTGATTTGATTGGCTTTACCAATTCATCATTGGTCAGTTAGCTATTAAGAAAATGGAGGAACCCTCAAAGCCCTCACAGTTTCCCAAAAAACCCAAGATGACATGTCCAAGTGTCATTTCAGTTCAACCAGTGGTCCAAAACCCAAAGATATTACATTTATATTCATTGTAACCAAAGAAAACCAAACATTATTCATCTTTGAGAAGCTAAAGCTGCGACAAGTAACTGATGATCTGACTAAATGAATGGATAGTTGATTATTGTGTCTTCCATACATTACAGATAGACTATAGCTAACTATTCACATGCAAGTATGTTATAACATGAAATAATAATTCAACTGTCAATGGCAAGGTTTTTTTTTTTTTGAGTTTTTTCATTCAATGGAAAACTGTCACATCTTCCTATACAATAGACAAAATGAATAGGCCTAGATCTTAATATATTCATGTTACGTACACGTAGCCTATACATTTAACCTTCACATGTTACTTATCATAATAATATCATTCATAGTCTTTGATTAAACCCAGTGTGATATAAAGTTTTAAAATGGAGCTGAGCATCCACCCATCATCAAAATGTGATTGAAACACCTCAAATATAAAGCTTTTACTTTAAAATCCTTCTCTCATCACAATCTGTTCTCTTATGGAGTTAATGAACGTTCTCAGTGTCGTCTGTCCAGGCTCCTGACGTCCTCCACAGACATAAAACGGGACATTTTACAGTTTAAACGTCAGACCTCCCACTCATTTCTCCAGAATACACTGAAAAACAATTTCCAGCGTAGCATGCACACGTCATATGGTCATTGCAAACTGATTACTCAGTAAGACAACACACACAGACTACAAGTCTCCATAGGACCTTTGGAGGAATGTTATAATTAGATCATCTAACAGTGTTTGCAGGATGGCAATATATAAACTGGACATACACTTATTCATACACATGAAAACACATGTGGAAAATGAAAAAATATAGTTCAACCCCTGCTCCATGTTTTTACTCCTCCACACACCTGGCCAATCACAGCGTGAGGCCACATTCAAACCATTCAAAACTTTAATCCTGCATGAAAAAACAAACATAAGTCCCGACAATTGATTGAGTGTGATAACTTCTAGCCCTTGTAAAAGTCGTTTCTCATGGTTTTATAAACCCCTGGTGTCTAATAAACCTTCACACTCATGCATCTGTTATTCAGTAGTGTGTCCCAATCCATGTTATTCAGAGGCTGATTGCGTCACAGCGGCGCGACTATAGGCCGTTCAGTTTCAACAGATCCTTCCTCTCTTTCCTGTGCAATGAAGGATCCAACTGTTGGGTCAGTAATAAGAAATAAAAAGGCAGCATAGCAACACCAACAAATAAGAACCAGAGGATTCAACTTGTTAATGTAAGTGTTGGGTTTTTCAGCTCAGTTCAACAGTTAAATGCTACAACAATTAAAATCATCGTCCTTGAAACCTCCATTTTTTTGGTGGAAAAAAGTTGCATGTTGTCAAGGTTGCTAGGCTACAATAGCCACCAAATCGTCTCATTGCGGTTCAACCTTCGTAGGCCACATACTCCAAAGCAGTGGTTCTTTTACCACTTTTTTTATTATTATTTATTCTTTCCTTTAATCCTTAAATTTAAAGAAATGTTAACCACTTTTTCTAGAATTGTTCTTGAGAAATTTTACCACTTTTCTCTGGAAAATATTTAACTGTTAATTGTCTATCACTTTTTTTTCTAGAATTTTTTTTTAAAAATATGTTTTTTTTGAGAATTTTTACCACTTGTTCTAGAAATGTTTATGGAGAAATTGTACCACTTTTTTCCAGAAATTTCTCTATAATATTTCCAAAAATTCACGTCATTGGACCTAATTTGAACGTACATTGACTAAAAATGTAACATTCTTCAGTCAACAAATAATTCTGGCATTTGCTTCAAAATTTTGTCCAATGGGGGTCCGTGGTCTAATTTGTGTCAATTTAGGGGTCCTTGATGTAAAAACCTTTGAGAACCACTGCTCTAAACGATGCAGCTTCCTTGAACTGGGTCACAACTATGCTAAATGTCAAAGAACAATGCACTGCTGATGCGTGTGACTGCCAATCTTTCATTTGGAAAGTTGCAAACATTTTCAACCGCAGCATCCCCAGACAAACACTTCAACTGAAGCATAATGAGGCCTTGAAGGCATAATTTGGTTTCAATTTGCTTTTTTTTTTTGCAGACAGACGTCATGTCCATTAGGGAAAAAATTAAGCAATATCTTTCCCATAGCTTGTTAGTTTATCTAAGCGTAGCGTACAGACTGTGAATGGATGGGCAGACATGGTTCCTACAGTACAGTCAAAATTGAAGGTGACAGTTGGCTCGGTGTGGTGTGAAGCCCCTCGTTTTTCATCCTCCACTTAAGTTTTTGTCACTTTCCGTGTGAACAGAGTGTGAATGTCGCACAATTTATCGCTTCAAGACACAAACACACATGAAGCCTCAGTGGGTCAGTGAGACACAGGACGTACATGGACAGAACAGGTGAACACACTGTAGATGAGTTTGGACCACATTTTGTTCGACCTGGTGTGAAACAATGGGAAACCTTGTGGAGAGCATGATGGGAATCTGACATTTCTCTTTGTTTCATCATTTATTCACTGAGTCTGTTTCACTTTGGAGCTTTTTTTTTTTTTTTTTTAAATCAATATAACAACTTCTTCACTTCAGCCAAGGCTAAACATCTTACATTGAAATGGTTTCAGCATTTCCACTCAGGTTTTATGCTCAAAATAAAAAACAGGCAGAGCAAAACGCACCTATTGATGTTCTGTTCTGAATAAAATCAAACAGGGAACATATTCAAATGGACCTTTTTTACAGATTATGTGACTGTGCACCGAGTGTATTCAGGAAATAAATAGTAATGAGGTTAGTTGGTGTCATGGTCCTGGATTAGATAAAATTCATTGCAGTCACAATACGTAAATGGTGCTTAAATTACAGCAAAGAAATTTCACGGACAAGGACTTAAAACCTCTCCTACACATGAGTGCATGCATACTGAGCTGTGTTTGTGTTTGTGAAGGGGACCCAGTGGGGACCTCCCACAGCAGCACTGGAAACAACCCAGTCAAGTCAAGCAGGGAAACTGGGTCAGAAAGCAGCAGCAGCTCTCAGGAACACTCTGATAAAAACACTGTGTTCTGCTCTGCTGCTGAAAAACGCCACGCAGACACCACACATCACATCACACACACACGCACACACACCACACGCTGCGTGACGTTCAGGGGCTGTGCAGAATCAGGGTCAGACTGATTTATGGAGCAGAAACCGGTCTCGAGACGGGTCTCCGGCACCGAAACATTTATCCCCACAACTTGAGAATAGAAATCTCCTTCAAACCTCATTTCACATCGTATTTTGTCTTTGACTAGTTCTTTCGTCAGAATCAAAAAGCTGTTTTTGTCCATCATCTGTGATAAATTAATGTCCGCTATGATATATCACTGTTGTAAATTGGCATGTTTTGCACTATTTTTTATTATTGTAGTGGACAGGTGAAAACAGTTTTGTTGGATTTTCATAATGTCTTGCAGAATTTATGTGGTTATTGTTTGTCTAATCACTTCACTCAACTGAGAAATAAGAATCAATAACACTGAAAATATTCATAAAGTATTTTATTCTTTGTTTGAATGTGCAGTTTGTGTAATAAAGCAGAAAAACATTGTAACTTCGTGGGTGATGACCCATTTTTCTTCTACATGTTTGCCTCATTTAATATTCAGAATATTATGGTCTTTTAAGGGTCAAACGAGATGTTTTAGCCTTTAAAAGTGTCCTGTCAGTCAGAAGACTGAACCACCACTAGTATCCAAGGCACCAACAGAAAATGACAGTATGCTGCCCTCTGCTGGAGCTTGATAATAAATGCTGCTCTTATTTTTCATATTTTTAAGTATTTTTTGGGGGCTTTTTATGCCTATATTAGATGAGTTGAGAGAGACAGGAAATGGGGAGGCAGAGAGAGGGGAAATGGCATGCAGGAAAGGGCTGCCCGATGCGGGATTCGAACCAAGACCGCCTGCAGCGAGGACTTTTAGCCTCTACACATTTTATTGACATAATTTTTTTTTTTTTTTCCAAATTTGATAGACGCCAACTTAAAAAAAAAAGAGATTAAAAAAAGTAGAAAAGACATGAGGTCAAACGAAATGAACCCACTAATCAGAATAAACCTGTAAGATCATCTAAATGTACAAATCCTCTCACATTCTTAAAACAACAAAAACAGTGACAAAGTATTTTCTAGATGGATGACAGTGTCAGTAGTAGTAACACAAATTCTACACAACTGTCCTGTTGACGCAGTCGTCTCCGTAGTTGATGATGCTTTTCAAGGCGCTGAGGATCACACAATCAATGTCGTCACTGACATCGATTTCTGCATGGTAGTTCTTGACAGGAAAGATGCAGTTCATTGGAAAACCCACATATTTGGAGAACTCCTCCGTCTACATTGTAAAAATGGCAAAACATCAGTTCACAAGACTTTTGGGATCCTAGTCTGTCTTTTGTCTACATTGTTAAATTACTTGGTAAACTCATAAAATGACAAATATAAACATACCTTCTCCTTCAGGTTCTCGCTCTTGTAGATGTTTTTTAAATCCTTCTCGGTCTCTGGACTGACCTCATCAACTTTGGTGACAATGGCCACGTGAGGAATCCCTGCCAAGACAACAAGCAGAAAAAACTCCTCAAGGTGAGTGTTTTGAGTAATTTTACCTGGTGTGAAAAAGACAACATATCCTTACTGATTTCTACTCTCACCAAGGCGACTGGTTTCAGATCTGATGTCCCGGATCTTCTGCAGAATCGCAGCCTCGTATATCACAGAATCACATGTGTCAGCAGAAACAACACAAACCAGAACATCTGGTTTGTCATTGTCAGTTGGATATTTGTTGTAAAACTCACTCTTCTCAGACAATTTTGACTCAGGATTGAACTGTAAAGCAAAATAAAAAGTTAATGTAAGTAGCCCACAAACATACATGAAAATTGTTTTTATTTAATAATGTTGGATTTAAGGTTCCTGTACCATGTAACCCTCCCTCACATGTCCCATGAGAGCCAGTTTGATGTCATCCACTTGGACACCATTGTATTGATCCAGGCCCAGGGTATCAGTGAAGACAAAGGGGTAAAAGGACTTTGGAGAACCTTTTTGGATCACATAGGTTGAGTACTGTGAAGAAGAGACGGAGAAGGTGCAAGAGGTATTGATCACAAGCAAGAACTAACTGATCAATGTTCAAATAACACATGACAAAACTCCACAATATTGATCCACTAATCCAATTGTTATGTCATCAACAATTGAAAACTAATTGTTAAATGCTGTCAGCAGAGAATGGGGAAACATTCCCTGTCTGGACTTTCCTATCTCTTCCAAATGCAGCCCAACATTATGTTAGTCCTCCTCCATTACGGTCAACATGTCCAGTCCATGTCAAAAGCTGCACACACCATTAAGTTTCATCCACCACCACAGCAAGCGTTTCACCCAAAGACAAACAGCTAACAGAACGAGTTTATATCTTACTGTTTTACATTAAAAGGACAATTCCTGTCCAGGCTACACAAGTTAAGTAAATTTCTGACTGTCATATTAAAACAAACTACTGTCCTTGTTTTTTCACATACAGAATTTAAATGTGAAGGGAATTGGGTTCTCCCATAAAAATTTGACCAATCAGTAGTCAGCAAGTAGAGTTTGAGTCAATGCCACATTGACGAAAGGAATTTCGTTTGATGCCCCCATATTTGCCAACTCCTTTATTCCTTATGCCATTAGATTTTTAAATGCAGACAGCCGGTATCCAGAGGTTCAGTTAACAGATTGAGTAGTCTAAATGATTACCTTTTCAGTAGAAAGGCCATTCCTGTCGTTATGCATCAAAACTGATGTGCTGATTCTGCCTCTCAACACACTTTGGACTGAGTTGATGAAACTGGACTTTCCAGCTCGTTTTGGCCCGTAAAGAAGAATCCTGAGCCGCTGACCTTCACTCTGAGGTTTGTAGTCGTTCACATACTGCAGAGCTGACTCTTTGTCTCTGTTCAGGAAACATGGCATCACAATAACATGCAAGAAATCAGAGGCTAATTGAGATCTCACTGAAAGAGTAAGTAAAACAAAAAAACACACTCACCCCCACTTTATTTTCCTCCATGGTACAGTGAAGAGGGGGTCAGGATCATCATCACTGAACAAATATGCCATTGCTTGAAAATGAAATGTTTACTTTGGCCTGTTTAAAAGAAAATCAAACCAAAATGACCCAAATAGGCCTTATTACAATGTGAGGCAAAGGTAAACAAAAGAAGTGAAATTTGATCTTCAGAAATCAGAACTTCACTGATTAATTAATTGACTGTTTTAGTTTTAGTTATCTGTAGTATGTTGAGACATCAATAAGTTTTATAACTGATCTTTACACCAAACCAAACAATAAAACTAAACAAGTTATTCTCTCCTTCCTCTTCTTACTTTCACTTTTATGAAACACGACTCAACAGAATGGCCTCTAGCGTCTTTGGTCATGATTTCGTTCTGTCTGTTTTAAAGATCATAGCTGTAGCACCAGTTGAAATTTATTAAGCTTTTACTGGTAGTACAGTAGTTATTTAAAGTCTACTTTATTCTTTTCAGAAATCCTTTATGGCCTTCTCTTTAGGTTTGTGGAATTAAGCTTTACTTTACTTAAAATTAACTTAAAAAAATGTCAACACAAATATAAATGTTCCTTTACCTTGTTGCCTTTCAACAGAGCTAAATAATAACTCTTGTAGTTTAGTCCAACGCCCTTTAAGCCACTTCCTTAATTTGTGAACGAATACTTGTTACCTAACAATTTAACATAAATTAGCTCTTTTTCCGTTTCCAGAACCTTTTTCAAAATAAAATACACCCGTTTAACAGGGAGTGTCAAAATAAATTACCTAAATACTTAACACATAGTAAATAAAACCAACATGCACTATATTGACGTGTAAACATACTAAATATACCAAACATGTTTCTGTAAGTTGAATCCAGTCCAGTTTTATCTCCGCCAATACATGTGGAAATAGCCTGAAAATATGCAGGCTGAAGACAGACATCTTATTACACCTCTGCAGATAGCCTACATAATGTTACGCATGGAAATATCCCCATTGTGTGACTAATAAAGGAATAAAACACTGGTGCCTGATAGATGCTAGCAACATCACAGAGGTGGCCTACATGTGATAGTTAACAGTTTCATTAACTAAATTGTCAGTGAAAAGTAATATTGTTAATTGACTATGAAATAACATGTTATAGTTCACAGGTTCATCTCATGTAGCCTATACTAATCCAAACGGGCACTCAGATGATCCAGGTAGGCTAGGTACTACTCCAAGATCTGAATTTGCTATACACAGATCGAACAAAGCAAGGGTACTGTCATTCCCTTAGTCTTTTCTAAGTTAGAAAAACAGTACTGCATTCAGGACTGACTGTCAGACTTAATTGTGATCTATTCCATACTGGAATAGAAAGGGATAACTGCAAACAAATCTATAAAATGTATGTCGCCTCACAGCAAGAGGGTTCTGGGTTCGAACTCGCCGGATTGCTGGGGCCCTGTGTGTTTGCATATTCTCCCTGTGCATGCGTGGGTACTCCGGCTTCCTCCCACAGACCAAAGACATGCAGGTTAGGTTATTAGCCGACTCTAAATTGCGCATAGGTGTGAATAAGAGTGTGAATGGTTGTCTGTCTATATGTTAGCCCTGCGATAGACTGGCGACCTGAAGTCTGCTGAGATAGGCACCAGCTCACCTGTGACCATAGTGCAGGATAAGTGGTATACAGTAATGCGTCCTTTAGTTGTAATCATATGTTCCAGTCTGTGGGAGGCGCTGTTACCTTGAAGCTGGAGAGGTTGCATTGACTTGAATTTGTCAGACAACATAAGAAAACTCATCTCAGACCAAGTTTACAAAAACTGCCTTTGTAAAATAACTTTTAAAAGATTATTTCAACACCTTGGACTAATTTTTATCTATTTGTATAGCAGAGTGTTATCTGACTTAGGCTACTTAACACTTGGCAGGTGTCATGCAGAGTTTGGTTTTGTTTGGATAAGAAATACAAGTATAAGTTGCGTTCATTGCTATGTAGTATTCAACATATCCAACATAATTTCTGGTCCTGGTCCCAGTAGTGCTACATTTACTCAATACATTATGCACTAAAACTGGCACAAAAATGATTGTTGTAGAGAAAATCATTATTACATGAACTGCATCACTTGTTATACGTATCTCAGCAGAAATACATTTTGATGGCAATAACAGTCACACACAGGTTCACACACAGGTTTTTTGGGGGCATTTCTGTTTATATTTTGGACAGAGCAGTCAAGACAGATGGAAAAAATGTAATATACAGTAGGGCTGGTTGACAAATCGATTTTACTCATTAATTTGTATTTACTTAGATTACTTCCCTTGGGTGCCCAAATGTTTATTTAAAGGCTGTTGATACTAAAACCAGCAGCACGACCAGTTTCTTTCAACATCCCAAACAGAGCAGCTACAACTCACTAACAAGTGCGTGTGTCAAGAAAAGGAAACTCATCAACCTCCTACCACAGATGCAGTTGGTGCATATTGCTTTAGTGACTAGAGTGGAAAAGCAACAACTTCTCCTTAAACTCCAGTTTGTATTTTAACTCCAGTTTATTTTTTATTTTGTAGGCTATTGATTGATAAAATAAAAGCAGAACAGAAGTTCAAGTTAGAGGTGTTGTAAGTGTCCATGAAGAAATTTAGTTTTTCTGTCATTGGAAATGGGCAGAACTCAGAAGAAGATAAGATACCAGTTTGTACGTTTTGAGGAGCTGTAAGCTAAAACACATGCAAACAAATGATAATTTTAGCAAATAAATCTCATAAGACCATTGTGCCAAGAATGCTGGTCAGGATGGCAGATTAATTTTCAGACATCATGAAATACACTCTGTTTGTGTTGTCTTCAAGCATATTTATCTGGAGGTGGATTCTTATTCTTTACAAATTTGATGTGGTCTTCTCCACTAATGATGATTTGTCCCAGTGCACTCAGGATCAGTGTGTCAGTGTCGTTATCAAGACCGATTTCTTCATGGTAGTTCTTCACAGGGAAGATGCAGTTCATTGGAATCCCAGTGTCAGCACTGAGCTTCTCCATCTATATTATAAGAAAACAAAATGCAAAATGTTCAGAACCACATTCACAAGTTTTCACACACACACACACACACACACACACACACACACACACACACACACACACACACACACACACACACACACACACACACACACACACACACACACACACACACACACACACACATCTAACCATACCTGTTCCTTTGCGGACTGGAGCTTGTAGATATTCTTTAAGTCCTCTTGGACTTCAGGAAAGATTTCGTCAATTTTGGTGACAAGAGCAAGTTGAGGGATGTCTGCAAGAACGACAGGCAGAAAATCAACTACAAACAGACTACAGCTGCTTTCCTTTTTTCAATGGAGAAAAGAAGAATCTAGAATTACAGTAATATTTCTATTCTCACCTAGAGCACTGGCTTTTTCTCTGATTTCTTTAATTTTTTTCACCATGTCCTGCGTCATGATAGACATTGTGTCGGCATTAATGACAAGAACCAGAACGTGGACTTTGTCGTTGAAATCAGGGGACTTGTTGTAGCATGCATCATCTTCTGATACCTTGGATACAGGATTAAACTGAAAAACAAAATTGCATACAGTTAGGTGTGTGTGTGTGTGTGTGTGTGTGTGTGTGTGTGTGTGTGTTTGTGTGTCTGTGTGTGTTAATGTGTGTGTAGCTGTACCACATATCCATCCTTTATGTGTCCCTTTAGAGCCAGTTCGATATCTTCCACTTTGACACCATGTTTCGGTTGCAGGCCCATGATGTCACCAAAGACAAAAGGGAAAAAGGTGCTGGGGTCTTCTTTTTGGATCTTGTAGGTTGTGTACTATAAAACACAATGGAGAATTATAAAGGTTTAATCACTGCTGATGAGCAAACCTACTAGGGGATGTAAACAGCCTGAAGTGTTGAGAACTTAGTGCACTGTTGCTTGATTTAGAATATTTTTTCAAATAAACTTGGTATAAGCCTAGTATGTGTGTTGTAATGGTGTTATATTGAATAATGCAGGGCATAGGAACAGATAGTGGTTGTCCAAAGCCAGACCTTTTACGTTGTAACACCAGGAAGTCCAGCCTGCGAAAATAGTAGTCATTCATTCCGTGTTATGCTCTACAGTGAGTCAATAAAGTGGACCTAAAGATGATCGGTAAGAACAAGAACAAGAACACTACAGTATGTAACTGGGCCATGGACAAAGGGTTAAAAGGATAGTTCAACATTTTGGCATTTTGGCCCATCGCCATAATCGCTATAGTTTTAGGAGTAGGTTTGTTACCTTTAATTGTTGGTGCAAGCTGTTTTTAGAACGGCGGAGCTGCTCAGAGCTACGCTACAGAGGCTCATGGGATTTCTTGGTTTCCCTCATCAAACTCATCAGATACACAATCCAACAACTCCAAAACGCTCTGGTGGACAAGTTGTGACCTGCACATTCACCACGCTATGAGATAATAACACAACGTTACGAGACAGGAGTTGTTTTAGAGGTAAATTTATGCAAAACCACTGATGCACGTTCCCGTCGGGGGCAGTTTTTCGGGAAGCAGTCTCTGCATTTGCGTATTATCAAATGCAGTAAAATATTATCTTCTCATAGCGTGGTGAATGTGCAGGTCACAACTTGTCCACCAGAGCGTTTTGGAGTTGTTGGATTGTGTATTTGATGAGTCTAATGAGGGAAACCAAGAAATTCCATCAGCCTCCGTAGCGTAGCTCTGAGCAGCTCGCGGCTCTGCTCCGCCGTTCTAAAAATAGCTTGCACCGACAATTAAAGGTAATAAAACCTACTCCTAAAACTATAGGGATTTTGGCAATGGGCCAATTTGCTAAAATATTGACTACATGGCAGTCTACTGACCCACTCTGGTTTCAGCTGCTTGGTTAATTTGTGTTTGCACCTGTGGCCCTGGCCTGTTGTAATGTTTTGTTTTGCTGTTTGTCATCCACTCATCAGCAATAAAGGTAAAATACACAACTCCTCAAGTTCTTCATACCAGTTTGGTGAAGGAGCCATCTGAGACATTATCAACCAGAGCCTGGATGTACATCCTTCTAAGTAACGTGCTTCCGACAGAGTTGATGAAACTGGACTTCCCAGCTCCACATGGCCCGTGAAGAAGAATCCTGATCTGCTGACATTCAGTCTGAGGTTTGTAGCCCCTCAGCGACTTCAGATTAGAGGCATTGCTTCTGATCATAAAATTAAACATTTCATTACAGACTAATATGTAGTTTTACAGACAATTTACACATTGTTTTTGATGATGGTAACCATGAATGACACAGAATGGGTTATCAGAAGCAGCTATATTGTTATGAAAAAGCTGCAGCTGACAATACAGATACACTTACTTCCAGTCTATTTTCCTCCATGGCTCACTGAGAAGAGCTGAGAAATGCATTACACATATTCAGTTGAGACAAAAAGGAAGAAAAATACATTAATCTGAATAAGAAATACAGTGCTTTTCTTAAACAATCTTACCTTGTTCTTTGGCCGGTTCTTTGGTCTTTTTAGCTCCCATGGCTGGCGAATGAAACAATTAACATCCCATACCCTGCAACCACAAGAAAACTTAAAGATTCCAAAAAAGAAACATTTCTACTTTTATGTTAAGTATTAAAGAACAAATTGAAAACATAATGGAATTGAAAAAGTACACATATACAGTATGTAGGCTATGTACTGTAAAATAATTAAATTCTTATAGTAAATGTCTTTTGTTAATTTTTTTTTCCAGTAAGGAAGATATTTATATCTAAAACTGTACCTGTGTCAGTGTCGGACTGGAACAAAGTGAGGGATGAAATGCCCAGACCACCAGTTATGTCAACGGACTATTTCGCATATTTAATTATCCTCCCACTTATATTTGCAATTTGATTTTGTACATGTAACAGCAGACCACAGACCACATGGTTTTACTTTTGTTTTCAACATGATGCATGTTCAGCAAAAAAAAACAAACTGGGACAGACTGATGCACTGCCAAAAGGTGCAGAGATTGGACTACTGAGGACTGGGGAAAAGTTGTTTTCTCCAATGAATCCCATTTCCCACTGTTCGGGAGATTCAGAAAACAGTTTGTCCAGTGTCATGCCAACATTTACACATCCTGAGTCCATTCATGTGTGGGGAGTGGTGCATATGAACACTGTCATGAATAAAGTAACATCCTCTGAGATCAACATCTCCAAACCACCCAAGAAACTAATAAACTTGATGTAATTGTCAATAAAATCCTTTGATACTTATGTAACCCATATACCAGTAACATCTGACACAAAGATCCCTTCCTTTATTTAAGTTTGTTTGAAAAAAAATCATGGAAAGTGCAGGTACTTGCTATTGTTATGATTTTTTTGTTTGTTTTGTATTGGGAAGTCATTGGCCGTAAGTGAGTTTCTTGTGTTTTCTTTTTCTTTATTTTTCTGTCTGTTATTTTTAGGTAATTTGGCAGACCATATATTGTAATTCTAATTTCAAAAGGAATTGATTAAGGGACAGGGAAAATGAGTTTGATCCATCCTGCTTCTTTGCAGACATGGCATGTGTAAACCATAATCTGTCGTCATTGTATCAGTAATGTATGAATTGAAAATGTCAATGCATGGAACAAATACAAATGAAATAAACTGAAATATTGTATTATTATTAGAGAAAGAACTATTGTAAGGTTGAAAAGGTTGCATGAACAAAACTAGACAGTCCAGCAAAAACCCCAAAAGTCTGTCTGACATTAAAGTTCTCACTGTTTAAAAAAGACCTTTGATTGTGGTAATTTCTTGAATGCCACAATTTGTAAATGTGAAACTCAGAATCTCAGCAAATCTGTTATCAGTGTTGCTACTTCTGTATAGTGACAATAAAGGCTGATTCTGATTCTGCTATTGAGGAAGTCATCTCCAAAGTGTACGATGTATCTCAAGGTGCTCAGGAATAGAGTGTGTTAATATCATGGTCAAGGTCTTTTTCGGTAAGACAGTTCCAAACGGCAAAAATGCAGTTCATTGGAATCCCCACATCAGCCCTTAGCC
Organism: Trachurus japonicus; assembly: GCF_045865225.1. Classification (NCBI taxonomy): domain Eukaryota; kingdom Metazoa; phylum Chordata; class Actinopteri; order Carangiformes; family Carangidae; genus Trachurus; species Trachurus japonicus. The sequence continues at coordinate 6,055,717 of NC_140930.1, read as the reverse complement.
TCAGCATCTGCATTTAAAAATCACATCTCAGTTCATTTGTTAAATACTGAAATGACTGACAGCATTAAATTATGTGTGGAAAGAAATTTAACAACAACAACATCAGTATTAGCATACCTTTTCCCGTGAAGGGCCGTGCAAGACATAATTCATTATGGCATTCTCACACACATATATTCTCCTCTCACACAACTTCAGAAGTTATTCCTGTACTTGGATCCTTCTGTGAAATGTTACACTCATTTTAGGGATGCACATTTCGATTTTTTTTCCTGACTGATAACAGATGCTCGTGAATCGCGATTATTTACCTGATAAGATTAAAATGATCTATTAAACAAATGTGACATCAGCAACCTGATCCCCTATCCGTTTTTTTTGGCCTAAATATTATTATTGATAATGATAAACAGATAATCTGCCTTGAATTGAAGAAAGACATTTTACTTTGATCCATGTTGAGAGTTACCCTCAAGGTTTAAAATTGTTTCAGCAAATATTTTTTATTAATGATTCAATTTACTGTTTAAACAGCTAAAAGTGAAATCCAACACTATCTAAATTTTTCTGAAACCTGATTTCGTACATTTGATGACGATATTACAACAATCATATTTTCTTACAGTCACAAACGAAGTCTACTTTGAGACATCAGAGTCGTCCTACCTTTTGTGGTACTGCCAGCAGACTGATCCTTAAAGTGTTAACAGTAAGCAGCAGAGGAAATAATGTTTTAAATGTCATATGAATTCTTCCCACTCCAGTTTTTAGTTTCACTTTGATCATTTACGTGACCTATAGGCAGTGTAACCCATTTGTTTCCAATGACAAAACAGTTTAATCTCAGCTGACTCTGTTTTTTGTCTGTTCTTGTGATTCTCTAAACACTTGTGCCTATGAAACCTCAGCTGAACTTGAGACCCCACCATACAGTTTTGCTTCCTCTTCAGGTTGTAATAATGTGTACTCACACATCGAGATGGACAACCTCAAAAACACGTTCAAGCAGATATGTGCAATGTTTATCTTTTCCTTGCAACTTGTAGAATTCTTTAATTGAAAGTGAAACTATCAAATATAACAAACAAACACATAACAAATATAATTACAGTACAAGTACTTATATTTATCATATGTGTGTTTATCTTTGTTCTTTAAAATCTTCCAACAGCCACCAAATGCAAAATAAACACACATCACGGAGAAGGTGTATAGTAATTTTTAAGCAAATTATTAGGGCCGGGACTCGATTAAAAAAATTAATCGAATTAATTAGAGGCTTTGTAATTAATTAATCGCAATTAATCGCATTTTAATCGCATATAAATATTTGACCTGAGAACAGTGAGAAGCATTTTTTTCACATGGATTTTAGTATACCATTGAATGACTGAATACATAAGCTTAAGCATTCAAGGTGGTACTTAACCAAGACCAACAGACTAGGGATGCAAATTATCCATTAATTCATTAATCGATATTTGATACATACAGATTAAATGGTCTTTCCTGCCAATACACTATGATGATTACTGTAGTATTTAACTAGGCTACTTAAATCACAGTAGCATAAACTGATTTGTTGAACTCAGCCTGTTGGAAACATTAAAGCAGAAGTAAGCGATATTTTTGTGTTAATATAAGTCTTAAATAGTTATATCTTCCGACAGCAATCACTTACATAGAGTGTTTGGTCTGAAACACGGGTCTGTCAGTCACTCTGCTCTGCTCTGAGCCGAGGAGAAAACATTTATCGTATCCTACAGTTTTTATCCAATGAGCCCAGCCAAGGGATGCGCGTGAATGTGGTGACGTAGGGACGCGGACTGTTATGGTGCGTTCAAGTCAGCCCGTAACTCGAGTTTTTCCGACCTGTGAAGTCGTACCAGTTCGATCTGGTACGAGTTCACGGGTCAGAAGTTACGAGTGGCCGTTATAGTGACTTTCACAGGTAAAACAGGTCGGAGAAACACAAGTGGGTTGCCTGAAACGCTACAAAATCGTAAGTTGTGCGTGAAGCTGTAATTTACGGTTTCAAAAGCCTGCCTGGAACGTAGCATTAGCCAAAACGACCGGATCGCTTACTTCTTCTTTAATAAAACTCAGTAACCAATCACACAGCAGCTCCATGTTGTCCCTGTGTGATGTTCAGGGACAGGTCAGGACAGTCTGAAGACAGAGCTCTGAGGGTGAAGTCCTATCATAATGAGATGAGATGCACCTGTGACAGGTCATAGATATAGCGCTGCAGCTGAGCATTTAGCGCTATATAGCGCATTTAGCGTGCGCCCGTGTCTGTGTATCTATGTGCAGGCAGAGATCAGAGATGGTGTTTTAAATAACCATGCAAGCGTTTCACCAGCTCTCATCTCTGCCAGTCAGCCTCTCGAACTGCCGCCTCTCTCGCGTCCAGGCGCACCGCACGTAGACACACTTGAGAAAAAAAAAAAAAAAAATTTTTTTTTTTTTAAAATAAGTGCGATTAAATTAATGTAATTAATGTAATTAATTAATCGTAATTAACGCGATAAAGTCCCGGCCCTACAAATTATATAAATAATGATATACAACTTGATTTCTTTCTTCTTAAGTTATTTAATTCAGAAGTACAGAGATATAACAATGCAGTCAAATTGTTGTACATTTCAAAGTCATTCAAGTGCTCAGGGCTTTGGGTTGAGACAATGCTATGACCCATAAGCAGCAAAAACAGCAACGCTGAGCTACAGAAGCAGATGACGCATTTTTCTTTTTTGTCTAGAAGCCCTGCTTTGAGTTTCCCACATTAATGCGTCACATCTATTTGTGATAAATTAATGTCTGTTGTGATAAATCAGTGTTGTAAACTGGCATGTTTTCTGCACAGTTGTCCTATTTTTATTATTGTAGTGGACAGGTGAAAATGGTTTTAGCTGGATTTTCATTTCATGTCTTGCAGAACTAATGTAGTTATTTTTCTAATCACTTCACTCATCTGAGAAATAAGAGTCAATAACACCAGAACTATTTAAAAAGTGTTTTATTCTTTGTTTGAATGTGCAGTTTGTGTAATGAAGCAAAAAAAATGTAACTTGGTGAGTGATAGGACCTATTTTTCTTTGTGCACGATGCAAATTTTGTCTTCAGTCCCCTTTTGTAGTGTTTTTGTTCTTCTATGTGTTTACCTTATTAAATATTCAGAACATTATGATCTTTTCAGGGTCAAACGAGATGTTTTAGCCTTTAAAAGAAGACTGAACCACCACTAGTATTCAAGGCACCAACAGAAAATGACAGTATGCTGCCCTCTGCTGGAGCTTGATAATAAATGCTGCTCTTATTTCATTTTCAAATTTGACAGAGGTCAACTTTTTCTTTTTTAAATTGCAAGTAATTGAAAATCCAATAGGATATCAATCACATCAAACAACTAGATAAGGCATTGCTGTTTCTAATGATAAATGGATAGTTATGTGACCTGTTTATTAACCTGTTGCTCAAGCCTGTAGGAACCCTTGATATAGAAATAAAAAAGACAGAGGTCAAAAGAAATCAACCCAGCGACTTATCAGAATAAACCCATAAATAAAAAAACAAACAAAAATAGTGACAGTATTTTCAGAGTATTTTCTAGATGGATGAGAAACAGAAATACTACACAACTGCCCTGTTGAGGTAGTCGTCTCCGTAGTTGATGATGCATTTCAAGGCGCTGAGGATCACAGAATCAGTGTCGTCACTAACATCGATGTCTTCATGGTAGTTCTTGACAGGAAAGATGCAGTTCATTGGAAAACCCACATATTTGGAGAATTTCTCCATCTACATTGTGAAAAAAATGGCAGTTCACAAGATTTTTGAGATCATTGTCTGTCTCTTGTCTACATCATTACATTACTTCCTAAACTCATAAAATGACAAATAAAAACATACCGTCTCCTTCAGGTTCTTGCTCTTGTAGATGTTTGTTAAATCCTTCTTGGTCTCTGGACAGACCTCATCAACTTTGGTGACAATGGCCACTTGAGGAATCCCTGCCAAGACAACAGACAGAAAGAAACTCCTCAAGGTGAGTGTTTGATTAATCTTACCTGGTGTGAAAAAGATGACACATCCTTACTGATTTCTACTCTCACCGAGGCGACTGGCTTCAGATCTGATGTTTTGGATTTTCTGCAGAGTCACCCCGTATCCCATAAAACCAAATGTGTCAGCAGAAACAACACAAACCAGAACATCTGCTTTGTCATTGTCAGTTGGATTTTTGTCGTAAAACTCACTCTCCTCAGACAATTTTGACTTAGGATTGAACTGTAAAGCAAAAAAAGTTCATGTAAGTACCAACACACATGACAATTTGTTTTTATTGAATGAAATAATGTTGGAGTTGGAGGTTCTTGTACCATGTAACCTTCCCTCACATGTCCCTTGAGAGCCAGTTTGATGTCATCCACTTGGACACCTCCGTATTGATCCAGGCCCAGGGTATCAGTGAAGACAAGGGGGTAAAAGGACTTTGGAAAACCTTTTTGGATCACATAGGTTGAGTACTGTGAAGAAGAGTTCAGTTAGTAAATAAAGTTGTTTGCCTTGATTTGACTTGACATGAAACTCAGAAGTCAGTGAAACCACAGATAATGAAGTTCAAATAGACAAATAAATCCAGGGAAACTCAGGCAGGTATCCAGAAGTTCAATTAACAGATTTAGTAGCTAGCTAGTCTAAATGTTTACCTGGTCAGTAGAAAGGTCATTTCTAACGCGATGCATCAAAACTGATGTGCTAATTCTGCCTCTCAACGCACTTTGGACTGAGTTGATGAAACTGGACTTTCCAGCTCCAGTCGGCCCGTAAAGAAGAATCCTGAGCCTCTGACCTTCACTCTGAGGTTTGTAGTCGTTCACATACTGCAGAGCTGACTCTTTGTCTCTGTTCAGGAAACATGACATCACAATTAAACAATAACATGCCAGAAATCAGAGGCTAATTGAGATCTGACTGAAAGAGGAAGTAAAACAAAAAACACACTCACCCCCACTTTATTTTCCTCCATGGATCAGTGAAGAGGGGGTCATCCACTGTTAATCCTGCTATTGATGGAGTGAAATGAGCTGTTTCAAGAAATCAGACCAAAATGACCAAAACAAATGTTTAAGATTCAATTTGAGGCAAAGGCAAACAAAAGAAGAGAAATCTGAACTTCACTGATTTATTACTTGATTGTTAGTTGTTTTACTGGTTTTCTTTAGTTACTGTTCTTGAATGAGTTTTGCAAGAATGAACAGGCCAATAAATTTGATCCTGTATGAACCTGTACACCATAAAACCATCCTACATACTTTTAGTGTGTTGAGACAAGAAGAGAGAGCCTGATGAAAAGTTTTATAACTGATCCTTAGAGTGTATAAAGTAGTACAAACGTTTTCTGTCTTATCAGAATAAATAACCATGAACCTGAGAGAGTGTGTTGTCAACCTACTGGACCCGAGACAAACAAACTGGGGTTACATTTGGACATGTTTAAACATTGATCTATTTCAAAGATCATAACTGTAGCGCCAGTTGAAATTTAAATGAAGCTCTTACGTCTGCAGTATTTTATTCTCTTCAGAAATCCTTTATGGCCTTGCCTTTACAATCCAACCAACAACAACAACAATGTAAGAGCTAAAATAAAGCAACAAAAAGCCATTAGTCCATAAACCTAGAAGGCTCGTAGCATTTAATTTCCTAATTACATAAAATTAACTTAAAATGTCAACAAATATAAATGTACCATAATACTTTACCTTGTTGCATCGTTCAACCTGGTTTACTAATAGCCTAACTCAGTTTTGTCCAACAACTTCCTTAATCTGCAAATCCATGGAATAGGCCTACTGTTTACCCATCAATTCACCGTAAATTAGCTCCTGTTCCGTTTGCCAGAACCTGTTTCAAAATAAAATACACCCGTTTAACAGGGAGTGTCAAAATAAAACCAACATGCACTAGGCTAAATTGACGTCCAGGCACACCAAATACACCAAACATGATTTCTGTTCAGATGAGTTGAATTCAGTTAAGTTTTTTTTCCTGCTCTTATCAATATTCATAGTAAAAATGAATGTGGAAATTGGCTGAAAATATGTAGGCTAGACTGAAGGCAGCATCTTATTACACCTCTGCTCTATACATAATGTTAGATGGAAATGTATCCATTGTGGGATTAATTCCCCCCTCTGTCTGCCTCCCCATTTCCTGTCTCTCTCAACTATACCAGAGACGTTCTAATATGAGAGAAGGACTTTGACTATACTATCCAATAAAGGCAAAAAAAAAAAAAAAAAGTCCCCCCAAAATATACTGTAGTAGACTAGTGTCCTATTTAGGACTGACTGCCAGACTGATCTATTCCATAATAGAAAACTAAGGGCCACTGCAAACATCTATAAATCACAAATTTTTGAAGAAAAAAAAAAAAATGAAATAAGTTGATGGTGATGTTAATTGATTTCTTAAAAAAGTAGTATATTATAGGCTAATGTTTGTTTTTTTCTCAGAAAAATAATCCACTTTCATACAACATTCAGTTATGTCAGCTAAAATTCATGTGTCCTTTTTTTTTTTTTTTTCCTTTTCACTAGGCTACTGGCTGCAAAGTTTTGGCATTTATAGGCTACTAGTTGGAAAGTCGCACATGATGGCCGCACTGAGACAGAAATTCAGCCCCAGACGAACCTGCTCATAACTAACAGGACCAGAGAGGAGAATGACGAGGCCGGTAAAAACTGGATTCAGCAGGATTTTTCCACGTGGCTACTCCCCGTGTTTGATCTGATGTTGGAGTTTGGAGAGGAAAACTAACGGAGGGGCTAGCAGCTGATTTCTACTAAATGAGTAAGTAGCCTAACAAAAATCTTCCCAATTATTAATTCAGCCTGGTGTTTTACTATTTATAGCAGCACTGATATCGAGGTTTGTTGTTCAAATTGTGACTCATCATGGCTAACACTATTAGCCATGTTGCTAATGCTACTTTTAACTGCCAGAAACGGACATTGACACTAGCGCGAACTGTAAACACTTGGAAACGCAAGGCGGTAGAAGTTGTCAGTTTAACAATGCACTCAATATTAAACACAAAATTTTGTTAACTCCACATTTTCAACCTGTGGCCATGGAGGGAAGATGACCCAAAGTTTTGTGCTCATTTACCTGGGCTATTTTTTTCTCTAAAACTAGCCTAAAGCTGGAGAGAGATGATCCAGCTAACAAGTAAGTATGTTGTTTTATTTTTACAACATATTTCAGAAAGCTTATCAAGTAAACAGAAGATAAAAGCAACAAAAGAGACAGCTTTATTGATTGTGTAGTTATATGGTTGGCTAGATACAAGTAAGATAGCTAATGAGTGGATGGATGAGTAAGTAGTTAGCCTAATATAATTATAGCCAGGAAAGACTGTGATCAGCTGATGCACTAACTGCAGGGATATTACTAGAAACTGACCAGTAGGTAGATGTTCTGAAATAATAAATGTAAAATTGTGCTAAAATGTCCTGTGTGAAATGGTAAAGCCTTAGTGTAAAATCTATCTGTGTAATCTTTCAGTCACATGTGGTTCATTAACTTGTGAATGAATGCATGGAGAACTGAGGTTAGCACTCACAACATGTTTATGTTTTTCCCCCACAATGTGATATAGGTTATATGTGTATAGATTATCTAATTAAATTAAATGACATTACATTTTTTCTTGTTTTCTGTAGGTGGATCAGTTTATATTTAATGACCTGGTTCGAGCTGCAGCAAAAGAATTTTAATACCTAAAACATCAATTTGTAACATGAAGAATGAAGGTAAGTAGCTAATATTTCTTTGCATTTGCCTCAACATTATTGAAGCCTTAGCTTTTTATGAATTTGTCATCATTGGTATTGTGACAACTGTGGAAGTTAAATCGATAAATGTACTTCTCTGAAATCCTTTAGTTGTAATCATACGTTCCAGTCTGTAGGAGGCGCTGTAACCTTGAAGCTGGAGAGGTTGCATGGACTTAAATTTGTCAGACAACATAAGAAAACACATCACTCATCTCAGACCAAGTTTACAAAAACTGTCTCTGTTAAAGCAGAAGTAAGCGGTATTTTTGTGTTAAAGGGATAGTTCAACATTTTGGCAAATTGGCCCATTGCCATAATCGCTATAGTCATAGCAGTAGGTTCATTACCTTTAATTGTAGGTGTAAGCTATTTTCAGTACGGCGGAGCGCAGCAGCTGGCTGCTCAGAGCTACGCTATGGAGGCTAACGGAATTTCTTGGTTTCCCTCATTAAACTCATCAAATTCAACATCCCAAAACTCCACAGCGCTTTTGTAGACAAGTTGTGACCTGCACAACCACCACGCTATGAGATAATGACGGAACGATACGAAACGGAGCCGTTTTCGAGGTAAATACAGGGTAAATACGGAGACTGCTTGCTGAAAAACTGTCCCTGAACGCAACGCGCATCAGCGGTTTTGTATGAATTTACCTCGAAAACGGCTCCGTTTCGTATCGTTCCGTCATTATCTCATAGCGTGGTGGTTGTGCAGGTCACAACTTGTCTACAAAAGCGCTGTGGAGTTTTGGGATGTTGAATTTGATGAGTTTAATGAGGGGAAACCAAGAAATTCCGTTAGCCTCCATAGCGTAGCTCTGAGCAGCCTGCTGCTGCGCTCCGCCGTACTGAAAATAGCTTACACCTACAATTAAAGGTAATGAACCTACTGCTATGACTATAGCGATTATGGCAATGGGCCAATTTGCCAAAATGTTGAACTATCCCTTTAATATAAGTCTTAAATAGTTTTATCTTCCGACAGCAATCACTTACATAGAGTGTTTGGTCTGAAACACGGGTCTGTCAGTCACTCTGCTCTGAGCCGAGGAGAAAACTTTTCTCGTATCCTACAGTTTTTATCCAATGAGGAGAGAGAACGGCATGCAGGGCTGTGTGTGCAGCCAAGGGACGCGCCTGAATGTGGTGACGTAGGGACGAGGACTGTTATGGTGCGTTCAAGGCAACTCGTAACTCGTGTTTTTTCAGACCTGTGAAGTCGTACCAGTTCGATCTGGTACGAGTTCACGGGTCAGAAGTTACGAGTGGCCGTTATAGTGACTTTCACAGGTAAAACAGGTCGGAAAAACACGAGTGGGTTGCCTGGAACGCTACAAAGTCGTAAGTTGTGACTTGAAGCTGTAATTTACGGTTTCAAAAGCCTGCCTGGAACGCAGCATTACCCAAAACGACCGGATCGCTTACTTCTGATTTAAAGAACTTTTAAAAGATTATTTCAACACCTTGGACTACTTTGTATTTAACAAATGAAGTGTGGTTTTTCATCTGTATAAATGCTACAAACCCAGAGCCCCAGAGCTGTTGCGTACTGGGACGTGACTCAGTCACTCGCTGGAGGCAGTGATACGCCAAGTAGCGTCGGGTCTCTTGCCGCTGTTGACGTCGGCACAAACGAACCTGGTGGTCCGAGCGGACGTAGGACGGCGCGCATTGGTTTTTTTTTCTCCGTGCATGTCCGCAGCGCAACGCTTCTTCTTCTTCTTTCTGGGGGGGAATGACCATTGTTGTGAGGTCAGACACACCTGGATTAATCAGTTTGTCTGTATGTAATAATGAAGCTGGCTTGAGCTCAGGAAGTAGTGGAGCTGTGCATAAAGCCCATTGTCATTAGATCTATTTTTTGACATTTACACTTTTTTTTTTTTTTTTTTTACATAGTTTTCATGCATATATTGATGTTTACAAAAAAATCCACATAAAAAATAGTCTTTTTTTTATTTTTTTAGTTCTGTCCATCATAAAAGAATGCTGACAAGTATCCTGACATTGAGGCAATGTGTTTTCTGTCCTCTGACACAAGTGCATGATCTTGTTAAGACTTTTTTTATGTCTGTTTACCTTCGGTGTAATTCAAAAAATAATTGGTTGAATTGATAGTTTCCTGATTCTCTTCTTAGAGGTAGTGTCTAATTTGATTTTGATAAATTGTACTTTAACATGCAGTGTGAATGTGATAGCAGCACGGACAGGAGTAACAGGATGTCAGGCAGTTAGCTTCTTGCTAATGCTGCAAGTGTAGGTACTAGGTATTGGGATGGATGGTGCTTGCAACAGCGAAATGGTTAAGTGAAGGTAATCAGCCTAGCATATAATTGTTTGTTTTCACTGATGTGTTTTATGTAACCTGACCCTGTGGTTTACAAACTTGATCAGAACCCTTATCTCAAGAAGTCAGACTGGTTTCACTTCCCTGCTAACATGAGATGTACGTGCTTATACGACTGAGTGACAAAAGACTCAGCTCATGCTTTTTTATATTCACGGCACGCCACAGTAGAAGCTTAGTAAGTGCATCATAACTGGGTTCAAGCAGTGGAAAGGTATGAACTGCTGGTCTTCAAAGTGTAGTCTGTTTTTTTTTAACATCCTGCAACACTCAAACATTTTTTGTTTATACTCGGAAAAAAACATTACAGGCTGATGACATTTTTATTTTATTTTGTTTGTTGCTATGGTTTTATTGAATGCAAGTTAAAGGCCTTTCAGTGGCAAATAATGTAATTTGAATCGAAATTATATCTATAATATATGGTGTACCAGTGATAAAATGATATACAGCATCTGTCTCTCTTGTTATCTCTGCTAAAGACGCAGTGATTATTTGATTTTTCTGGGTGTATAAGGATGCTCTGGTGGCTCACCCTGTTGCATGTGTCCCATGTAGGCTCAGTCCTAACCACAGCGACACAGAGTCATTGCCTTTTCCTGTATGTCATTTCTTCTCTCTTTCCCCTTTCTGTCTCCCTGTCTCTCTTGTACTGTCACTATCATAATAACGGCCTGAAAAGCCCATTAAGTATTTTAAAAAGACACATGCGGACGGTGTTTGGCTCAGTTGGTAGAGCACCCGCCCTATGTGTTGAGGCTATAGTCCTCACTGCAGGTGGCCCCGGTTTGAATCCCACGTCGAGCGTGTGTATTTAAACAGGGACAGAGCATGGCTCTCAGCCGTAGCTGGCGCTAAATTTCATCTGTTGTCTGTCTGTCTGTTATTTGATTTCTATCAACAATTAGAGTCTTCAAAAGCAGAAATACATTTTGATGGCAATAATAGTCACACTGCTGCAGGTTTTTAGGGGGCATTTCTGTTTTTATTTTGGACAGAGCAGTCAAGACAGATGGAAAAAAAAAGTTATACAGTACGACTGGGTAATTAATCAATTTTACTCATTAATTTGTGTCTTACTTAGATTAAAAAAGTTTGTTTAAAGGCTGTTGATACTAAAACCAGCAGAACGACTGATTTGTTTCAGTATCTCAAACAGAGGCAGCAGCTATAGCTCACTAACAAGTGCATGTGACAAGAAAAGGACACAGTGTGAAACTACCACAGATGCAGTTGCTGCATATTGCTTGAAATATAGTGACTATAGAGTGGAAAAGCAACTACTCCCCCTACACAGTGCACTATTCGAGACAAAACTCCAGTTTATATTTAACTCCAGTTTGTTTTTGTTATATTGAAAAAATAAGTGATGTCAATGTACATGAAGAAATTTTGTTTTGTCATTGGAAGTGGGCAAAGCTCAAAATAAGATGAAATGCCAGTTTATAATGTAACTATGTGTTCAGAAGCTGTAAGCTAAAACACATGCAAACAAATAATCAATTATCAACAAATCTCATAAAATGTAGTGCCAAGAATGCTGGTCAGCATGGCACATACATTTTCATACATCATGAAATAGACTCCATTTATGCTGTGTTCAAGCATATTTGCCTGGAGATGGATTTTTATTCTTTACAAATTTGATGTGGTCTTCACCACTTATGATGATTTGTCTCAGTGCACTCAGGATCAGTGTGTCAATGTTGTTATCAAGGCGGATTTCCTTATGATAGTTCTTCACAGGGAAGATGCAGTTCAGTGGAATCCCAGTTTCAACACTGAGCGTCTCCATCTACAGTATATTAGAGGAAAAAAAAAATCATCACAGGATTTCAATGATCACGCTTCTAAGTGGATTTGGTGTCAGCCATTACAGTGAAGCTCTGCCATTTTGCCAACGTATTACTTCCTATAAGGACTCAAATCTGAACAACTTTACAGGTCATTTTCTCTGTCCAACCCATAGCAACGTGACCTGAAACAACACCCTTATGGTTGCAGGTATGCTGGACTTTGGCTGTCACAATCACTATAATTACAGTTACAATGATCAACAAGGCTTAGAGTGGTGAACGGCTGGCTTTCTTAGGTTTAGGAAAAGATCATGGCTTGCACTGTACTTCCTCAATAACCGTGATGCCTAACAACAACGAGTCATGGTGATCTGTTGCATAAACAAAACAATAGTAAACATTTTTAAGTTCAGAAAGTATGTTTAAAGTATAGGACTGATTCACCTCACACCTATAGGAAATGATCTTAAAGGGATATTTCAGCTTTTTTGAAGTGGGGTTGTATGAGCTACAAATGGCCATTAAGTATAATATCTGCAGTAGAAAGGTCTCTGCTCCCCCCAACTGAGAAACACCGGCGCATCACACTGCACTGAGACACAGGCAGTACACTGTTGTGACTGAGGCACTATTAATCAGCATATTTTCGCCACCTACGAGAAGTCCTGTCTCAAAATAATAGTAGAGTATGATCTAAAGTAAAAATTTACAATGCATCAGCTGGTCGGAAAAAACGTTTTTTTATCTGGAACTAACCAGCTCACTCAGTACTCCTCCACACAGGCAGGCTCCGCAACGGGCTGATATCTTTCCGCTGTTCAGCTGTTTGGATCAGCGGTATGAAGAGGCGGAGTGATACAGCGCGTCGCCATGCCTTCCTCCCGTGTGGGGGTCAGCCCTATGTTCCCACAGCCCAATGATCCCACAGCCCTATGTTCCCTCATTTCTAAGAATTTTTTTTTCACTGAAAATTTTGAAAATTAGGCCCTATGTTCCCACAGCCCTAATGTTCCCACAGCCCTATGTTCCCTCAGCCCTATGTTGCCTCATTTCTAAGATTTTTCTTATTTCTAAGAGTTTTCTCAAAATGAAACTCTAAGTCAAGTCATTTTTAGTTTTATACTGCATTTAAAGGGATGATTCAGAGTAATTTCAACCTAGGGTCCTTTGCACCATGACCTAATAATGTCCGTGATTCCTGGTGTACTTACTCTACAAACTTTCTAATGCTTCGTTTACTACTACTATCACTATTTGTCCTACTGTAGAAGTTTGTTGTCTTGTACTAACTCATGGAGGTGAGTTGTTGGAAGGGGTCAGCCCTATGTTCCCAGATTTAGCTAAAAGCTACATTATATCTGTAGTCAACTGCTACTGGATAATAGTGTGACAGTGGTGGTCCTGTCACTATGCCTCCAATTGATCATGTGCTACTGGCTACTTGGCCAAGGGGATGTCCCTTTGGGTGACTGGCAAGTGCGCATGACTTTTACCCGGGAGGTGTGTGTTCAATCCCCGCCCGCCCGGGCCCTCTTCACCTTGCCACAATAGGTTGGGTGTAATTGACTGCCAACTTGGGAGAAATGGGGATAAAATCTGATGCAAATTGATCATAAAGGGAACATAGGGCCTAATTTTGGAAAGAAAAAAAACCTTAGAAATGAGGGAACATAAGGCTGAGAGAACATAGGGCTGTGGGAACATAGGCACGCTCCCCCTGTGTGGTGGATAAATGAGTGAGCTGGTTAGTTCCAGATAACAAAAACTTCTTTCTGGAGTTAGGTTTAGCTGCCAGCCACCTGAACTCGTGTAGGCCTATTATTTTGTGCCAGGACTTCTCACAGGCGCTGATTGATTGTCCCTCATTCACAACTGTGTACTGTCTGTGTCTCAGTGCAGAGCGATATGCTGGTGTCTCTGAGTGGGGGAGAGCAGAGACCTTTCTACTATAGTGTACTTAATGGGCATTTATCCCCCCACAATCTTCGAGCTCATACAACCCCACTTCAAAAAAGCTGAACTATCCCTTTAATCAAGATACAGGCGGCACCATACTTGCCAACACTCCCGGTTTACGCGGGAGACTCCTGATATTTAACCCTGTCTCCCGCGATGCTCCCGGTCATTAATTTCTCCCGCTAATCTCCCGTTTTTACAGTGAAGGAAACAAGTAAGATTGTGGGGGATATTTGTTGCAGTATCTGGCAACCCTGGCCTGACTGCACGTATGAGGCAAGCCGGTGACATGACTCAGTCACTCACTGGAGGCAGTGATACGGCAAGTAGCGTCAATACTGCCGGTCTCCTGCCGCTGTCGATGCCGGCACAAGCGGATCTGTTGGTCCGAGCGGACGTGGCGGCGTGCATTCGGTCTTGTTTTTTTTCTCTCCCCCCCCTCCGTGCATGTCCGTGGTGCACCGCTCCACCTACGTGCCCCCCATATAGCAGAGGAAACGGGCCCTTGAATGGGTGGTCCAGACCCCTAGATTTAAAATATGAGTTTTGTTTTTGCTCACCAGCCACTGCTCCCCACTAGACCAGTTCTGAGTTCATTTTAAGTTTCATTCACTCCAGCCATTCTTGCCTTGAACCTCAGTCAGTATGTGCTTTTTTTTTCTTAAAAAAAAAAATCTGAAGCAAATGTTGTCTGTTCCCTTAATGTTCTTCTCAGAGTACACCAGAATGCTTCATTTATGTGTTAAAATCACAAACTTTTTCTGGGGGGAATGCCCCCAGACCCCCCAACAGGGGTCTAGTAGTGACTCACCTTTCAGGTAGCCTATGCACGCCTACAGGGTCACCTTTGGTAAGCTTTCTGGTACTCACTCAATTAAAACTGCAAATTTTTTCATCGTCCTCAATGATAAATAGAATCATTTATTGAATATCAAAGTAACAACAGTTTCAGAACAAGTTTCCTTCATCAGGTTTAAAATACAAGGCAAGAAATGACGATAATTTGAATGAACCCTGATACACCTATGAAAAAAATCTCCCTATTTTTCACAACCCAATTTTGGCAAGTATGTGCGGCGCCTCTGCACTTCCGGGGGCGGTAGTGCAGCGGCTGCTTGTGTACTTTATTGCACTCCGCACTTTCTTTCTCTCTCTTCTCTTGGATTTGTTTGCCTTTGTTACTGTTTTATTGTATATTATGTATTGTGTATGGATGTTTTACATGTACATGGCAGCTGTCATAACTCCCTTGCCCAAGACAAATTTCCCCTGGTGGGACAAATAAAGTTTTTTGATTTGATTTGAAATGTTTAGATTTTCTTTTCAAATCCAAAATGTGATAAATAATTAACCATACCCTTTTCTCTACTTCCGTGACCTTGTAGACACTCTGTAAGTCTTTTTGGACTTCAGGACAGACTACGTCGATTTTGGTGATAATGGCAACCTGGGGAATACCTGCAAGGACAACAGGCAGAAAATTATATACAAACAGATTATACAGCAACTGATTTTTTACAATATTAAATTATATTTCTCAAGCAGAATGTGACCCCCCCCCAAAAAAAAAAAAACTGTAGAGAAGTAGAAACAGAATTTCTGCTCTCACCCAGGACACTGGCTTCCGCTCTGATATTTTTAATTTTCTCTATAATCTTGTCCATTATGAGAATCAGTGTGTTGGCATCAATGATAAGAACCAGAACATGTACTTTGTCTGTGAGACCAGGGGACCTGTTGTAGCTTGGATTGTCTTCTGTTATCCTGTGTTCAGGATTGAACTGAAAATCAAATTTAAATCCACTTAAATTACGATTTCAATAGTATATGAAAACATCATTCAAAATTTTCTGAATATCTTATTTTGTGGAAAAAATTTGGAAACTTTGCAGTAACTGTACCAGGTAACCATCCTTTACATGTCCCTTCAAAGCCAGTCTGACATCTTCCACAGGGACACCTTTGTCTGGATCCAGGCCCATGATGTCATTGAAGACAAAAGGGTAAAAGGTGCTGGGGTCTTCTTTTTGGATCTTGTAGGTTGTGTACTATAAAACAATGGAGAGATGTACAGGTCTATAATCACTGCTGAGCAAACCTACAAACTGTACAGCCTGCAATGTTGACAACTAACTGCACTGTTGATAGATTTAAACAAATTTTTCAAACAAACTTGGTATAAACCTGGTGCATTATTGGACTCTGGGCTTAGGGTTTCACTTCTTTACAGGCAGCCTACTGAGCCACTCTGGTTTCAGCTGCTTGAGAACTAATTTAACACTGCACCTGTGGCCTCGGCATGTTGTAATATATAATTTTGTTGTGTGTCATCCTCTCTGCCCATTTTCCGCATTTCTTTCCTTCTCTCCCTCCCAGTATATCAACAAGGTGAAATACTGATAAACTACTTAAAAAACAGTAGTAAAAAAAATAGATATAGCTGAAATCACAACTCATTCTTTAATCAAAAGTCAAAAGTTCTTAATACCATTTTGGTGAACGAAGTGGACGCATTACATGTAGCTGCCAAAGCCTGGTTGTACATTCTTCCTTGTAATGTACTTTGGACAGAGTTGATGAAACTAGACTTCCCAGCTCCACATGGCCCGTGAAGAAGAATCCTGATCTGCTGACATTCGGTCTGAGGTTTGTAGCTCTTCACAAACATCAGATCCGTCTGTTTGTCTTTGCTGATGAAAGAAAACATCATAATACACACTAACATTACTTACAATTATGATGTTAATCAGAATGTCACAGAATAAGTAAATACACACAAACATCAGCCACCAGAAGCAGCGCTGTGAAACATCGTGATGAAAAGGTGGCTACTGACAATACAGATACACTTACTTCCAGTCTATTTTCCTCCATGGCTCACTGAGAACTGAAAAATGCAAAATACATATTCAGTTGAGACAGAAGATAATGAAAAATACATTCATCATGCAACAATTTGTAACTTTGAGCTTTTCTTAAACAGTCTTACGTGGTTGTTTGGCTGATTTGGTGTTTTTAGCTCCCATGGCTGGAGAATGAAACAGTTAGATACATGGTAAAACTTGGGCCCCACATATGAATGAAATATTTTGTTATTACTTACTTAGAAAAATATGCACATCCTCCCAGAAAAGCTGTAAAAAGTGTGATAAAGTGTCAATGAAATATTAACACCCCATACCCTGCATATGAACTAACATACAGTATGTACTTATACAGTACATAAAACAGTTTAATTGTTATGATTAATATATTTAGCTGAGTTCTTTTTTTTCAGCAAAGAAAATATTTGTATTTAAAATTGTACCTGTGTCGATGTCGGACTGGAACAAAGTGAAGGATGAAACGTCTTTGTCTAAGTTTGGTAGACCACCAGTTACGTCAAAAGACTAATTAACATATTAAATTATCCTCCCACTTCTATTTGCAATTTGATTTTGGACACATATCTGCACACCACAAACCACATAGTTTTACTTTTGTTTTCACCAGGATGCTTGTTCTGACAACAACAAACAAAAAAATACATTAAAATTCATTAAGTGAATTTGTTCATTCTATAGCCAGCTACCATTTTATGTGAGCTGTGGTCAGAGGGTAAGTGTCATTATGTGTCAGTTATTACACATACAATACGGAGTCCCCACATCAGAGCATGTCAAACTTGTGCACATGCGCTCGATCTTTTTAAGAATTGTTTTATGTCCGATTATGCTCTCTGTGATCCCCTTCAGAGTAATTCACAAAATATTTTTTTAAATCTACATAGTTTTCTGTTGTCAGACATCAGATGTATTGTCTAAGCATGTACAAGAAGTGACAGGATGTTGAAGTTTGCTTCTTGCTCTTGCTGCATGTGGTTTACATAGTTGAGCCTATAACCTGAACCTCAAACAGGAAAACTGGTTTTAATTTCCTGTTGAGATGTAACAGCTTTACAGCTGGGTGTGGCAAAAGACTCAGCTCAGGCCAAGAAAAGTATCAACTGCTAAATGTTTGGTCTTTTCGCAGGCTGCAGAGCTGTTTTGTTTATTCTCAGAAAAATTGCATTACAGGAATATTACGTAAGTTTAAAAAGATATTTTATGATCAATTTAAATGATATGTATGAAAATATTTTATATCAGTGATAAAGTGAAATAAACAGTAAATAAACTCTCTCTCTCTTCTCACCTCTGTTGTGCTTAAAGACACACAGTGTAGCGTTATGAATCTTAATGGTTGTGTCTTGCCTGGCTGATAATATTGCTAATGCTAACATTAACAGCCAGAAATGAACATTTATGACATTGTGTACTCAGTATGAAATGTAATTTTAAAAAAAACTCTTATACATGTCCAACTTGTGGCGATAGAGGGAGGATGACAGAGCACTGGAATGTAATAATACATTCCAGTCTATGGGGGGGTGCTGTAACCTTGGGGCAGGAGAGGATCTATTTGTCAGAAATTATATTAAAAAAAAACTTCTTCACGTGGTGGAGAGCATGCTTTGTAAGGGTTAGAGCAATACCAGCCAACATTGTGTGAAAATCTGTCCAGGGTGTATGTCACAGTGAGATACACGGGCAACACACCTATTTTAAGTCACCAATCAACCTACAATACATATCTTTGGACTGGGGAAGGTGGCCAGAGTACCCAGAGAGAACCACAGAGACAATATAATGAACTTATATTTACCTGCAGTCTGATAAAATGAATTCACCTTCGCCGTTTAAAATCTTCCAACAGCCATCAAATACAAAATAAATCACGGGAAACCTGTGAAGGTTTCAGTGCAGACAGCTAAGAGCTAAATCTGATCATTTTTGGTTGGCGCCACATCTCTGGCTCAACCTTTGTGGATTACGATTGTATCTGGTTCCTGACTGAGGACACATTGTATCATCCAATGCAGCAAGAAAAGTAATCACTGATTGAGTTATATACTGTAGCTTGCCTTAAGTGTTGCCTTAGTAGTTTCCTGGATAATGAGTAGGGAGTAGTGAGGAAAATCAGACACAACCCTTGTCCCATGGATGGAAACTGCAACTTTGCTGATTGCAAGAGCCATGTATACAGGTAACAACTCTGTGGTTTGTGTAGACAGACAACATTTTGGTGGCATTTTCTCGGCATGAAATTGGTTGTTTCCTCATATATCCATATGTCAAGCCCCCCCCCCCGTACATGAGCATAAAGGTATACCACTTTTAATTGAATTATATAAATAATGATATGCAACCTTTTTTTTCTTCTTAAGTT